>NW_024070192.1:50430401-50494020 GCF_014754425.2 Oryx dammah | reverse complement strand
CATGCAGCCATCCCCTCCCTGCCTCCAGATTAGGAGAAAAGCAAGACCCAGGTGCCAGCCATCTCCACGTCCCACTGCAGGACGCAGGCCCCAGCCTAGCAAGGCTCTCCTCAACTGCCCGGAGCAGCTTCTCTTCCCATCCCATGGTCACCTGGCACAGGACCCTGCTGGGGACAGGGGGCAGTGAGCAGGAGGGGAGGTTGGCAGGTGTCTTCTTAGGCAGCAGAGCCACAGCTGTGAAGCTGACCTGGAGCAGCCTGGTCCCAGGCTCCTGACCGTTTCTGCCCCTGCTGCCTGCTTATGCCCAGAACCTAAAGGTCACACCCTGACTCTACCCCTCAAGAACAGAGGGCTTTCCTGCACTCACAGCAAAAACCCACAGGAGTTTTCTAATCAGAAGCCAATCCTATGTTTTCTGAACACATGGCCTGAGGGGTTCCTGGACCCTTCTCCTGGGTGGCTGGGTGGCACGTGGGAGACAGCTGCTGATGTCTCTGAAATCCTGAGTGGGGAGTCCACCGTCCACCTGGCTGGAGAAAGTTCCCTGAGGTTTGGAAGCTTTTAGGAAAAATGGCAAAGTATGGAGGTGAGCTGTGTGGGAGGACTTGTCAGGGGCAGGTTCACAGTACAAATGGCTTTTCCCCAGGTTTCTGCACCGAGAAGCCAGGAAGGGTGACTTGGAGAGCTCACTGCTCCAGCTGGCACAGACCAAGGGGCAGAAAGCCAAGGATCAAATGGGCCACTTTGCCTTGATATGTCTAGGAAGTCAGCTCATCGTCCACAGCCCTTCCCTGCAGGGCCAGAGGCTGCGCCCTCTCCAGGGATGCTCTAGCTTGCTGAAGATCTGACAGCTGGAGCCCTGGGTACCAAAAGATGGGGGGAGAAGCCAGAGGAGCACAGGCCTAGGCATCAGAAGGCAGGGGTCCATCTGTGCTCTGTTACTCCCGGCTCCTGAGACAAGCGCTTTGTCTCTGTGAGCCCCACCACCCCCACAGAGGGTGCAGTAACCAACAGACTGCACTGGTTGGGAAAACGTGGGGATGGGGAGAAGGAAGATACTCTACACCCCAACCCTCCGGGGAGGAAGCTGAGTTAGTACAGGGAATAGCCCCCCAGCCGAGGAGAGGAGGGCCCCAGACTGGTGTGGCGAGTGTAGCCAGAGGCACGCCCAACATCACAAGCCCAACAAGCCAGCCCCACTGGCTGCTCAAGACCACTGCAAACCCTTTTGGGACCCCGGAGGAGCCACCAAAGCAGCAAGCCAGGGTGAGAAACCTACTGCTGGGCAACAAAAGTCGGGTCACACCCTCCTGCTTCCAAAAAAGCCCCACTTTTCAACCACCTGACTCCCTCCCCTGGCCCTCTCTGCAGGGGTCCAGGGAGGTAGAAGGGTCCTCAGACACATTCCTGCAGCTGGGAACCATGAGAGCGACCTGTGTGTCTACAATTCTCACCAGAGCTTTGATCCCTGGGTATTTCTGGTCACTCACCCAAGGATCCAGCTCCCACCCAGCTCTGTCCACCCCAGTGGTCGGTCCTGGGGTGTGGGTGTGTGTGTGTGTGCAGTTGTGAGCAGAGATGTGGCTCCCCACCTCCCACTGTGGAGGCCCTTGCTAATCTTTCGAGGTTGATCCCAGAGCTTGGCCAAGCAGAGGAGGCCAGAGAGGAGCTGACCACGAGCAGAGTCTTGGCCAGAATGGCAGTCTCTCTGGCCCTCAGTCATGAAAGACCCTGTGATCTGAGAGGTGGGGGCTTGGCTGACCCTTCCCCTTGGAGGGCGGCCTGTTGTCGCCCCTGTGGAAGGCTGCAGGGGCACATGTCCCGGGGCCCACCTGGGTGTCTCTGTCACACACCCCACAGCATCTCCCTATATGGGAAAACCCCATGCTGCTTGCCAAACAGACAAGTCAGAAGTTGATCATATTAACTAAGCATTTTCCTAATTGTTGGTTTATCGATCACTGATGACTTGGAAGAGAACTGAACAGACTCTGAGAAAATTAGAACGAAGAGCTGCTTGCCAATTACACACCCATCAACCAGAAAGGACGCATCGCTGGCATTCTCCATAAGGAGCTATGATTCACAGAGTGCTGATTTGCACACAGCTCCCCAGAAACAGAACTGAGGTGTAAAAGAGGCACGTGCCTGCACGCCCCCCACCCGTGCCTCCCCCCCCCCCCCCCCACACAGATGTTATGAGCATGCAGCCAGGGCAACCACATCCAGGAGCCAACGGCACCCACTCCATCAACACCCCACCCTGTGTCTCCAGGGTAACCATGCGTAACCTAGAGGGGCGAGGCTTGCTCCCTGGCAGATAATACTGGGTCCCCAGGCTTCTGTTTGCCACGCGTATGAGCTAAAAATTTCCACATAAAGAGCTTTTTGTGGGCCTGCCAGGGCCAGACTAGGGAAAGAATGAGCTTCAGCAGCCTGGACGAGGCGTCAGCAGCAGCATCCCTAGGGTTTCAGAGTTGCTCTTGTGAGAGCCAGGCCCCGGGCAAGGCCAGGAAGGGGCTGACACAGGAGCCAGTGCGAGGCCTGCCTTTCCAGGGCGGGCGGCTGTGGGGCCAGGTGGACGCCAGGGATGAGGCTTCTGAGCTCATGGGTGACTCTTTCTCAAGACAGTCTCCTGGTCTTAGGCCCCAGCAAGGCCAGATCTGGGGAAACTGAAGCTGAGATTTGTGAGATGTGGGTCCATCCATGTCGTCGTCATCAGCAAGTGTTACTTGCTCAGTCGTGTGTCCGACTCTTTGCAACCCCATGGGCTGTAGCCCACCAGGCTCCTCTGTCTGTGGGATTCTCCAGGCAAAAATACTGGTCTGGGTGGCCATCCCCTTCTCCAGGGGACCTTCCTGACCCAGGGATTGAACCCACGTCTCCCACACTGCAGGCAGATTCATTACAACGGTAAAGGGAAACCATCATAGTTGACATTCATTTAGAGCCTCTTAGGTGCCACATGCCTTCTGCATAATCTCATTTAATTTTCACCTGGTCATCCCCATGTTCTGACAAGGAAACTAAGGTGAAAAAAGGCTAAGAAACTTGCCCCAAGTTACCCAGCCAGTAAGTGCCAGGGGAAGGATGCTTACTGTGGAACTCAGACCCTGTGCTCTGGCCCATAAACCCGCCAGGGACTGGGTCCTGAGAATGGATTCTCCAGAGGAGCACTTCTGAGCCCTAGCACCCACACTCGAGGCCAGGCAGCTCCCTGCTTACATGCCCGAAAGGGTCCAAGTGGTTGTTTGTCAGCTTCAGCTTCTGGAAGGAGACCAGCTGCCGCATCCAGTGGGCCCCCGTGGCAGGAGAATCCGGGTGCACGTACAGCCGTCCAGGCATGGCCGGCTCAGCCTTCCCTGCCACCATCCTGCCAACAGAGTGTGGAGAAGCCACGGTCGGTGATTGCCCTGCGGTCTTGGGGAGCCCAGATTTCCTGTCTCCCATCCCACAAGAGCAAATCTCCAGAGGCCTGAGAACCACATCACTGCTGGTGCTTACAGCACCGTCCATTTAGGGCTTTGGGGGTAAAAGGGCGGGGGGGGTGGCGCAGCGGAGAGGGTGCTGGGAGGGATAGCTGTCCTGAACCTCCCATATCTCACTGCAGTAGAGAAAGAGGAAAACTGTAGAGAAATGGGATGGTTTATTTGAAGGAGTGGGGCTAACCACAAGGGTGTCATGAGGAGATTTAGGCACTTCCATGTCTGGGTTGTATTTACATTTTTCACATGTTAGAAATAACATTATTTGGAGGTAGCTTCTCAGATGACAGAAACGATTTTCAGACTGCTTGCCCCCAAAACAATGGTGAGAAGTGAACTGGTAGCTGTTCGCTCAGGGAGAATCTGCCTTGAGTGCTAAACCAGCCCAGAGAGAGAACAGAACCAAGCTCCTGGTAGGACCCGGCCACCGAACCTGGCCTCCTGGGCTTGGGTTCTGCGACCTCACGTGCTGGGCTGTGGAGTCATTCATCCCTCCCACTCTCTCCTCAGGAGCTGTCCTAGGCTCCGGGGAGGCAGACAGGGAACATGAACGGGATGATCCAGGAAAAACCGCCTTCATTTACCGGGTCCCAGTTTGGATTTGGCCTTTAACCTGCCTGCTCTCCCTGGATGGTGGACATGCAGCTTAAGAGGGAGGGTCCTGGGGTGGGTGGGGGTGGGAGGAACTGGGAGATTGGGGGTGACACCTATACCCTACTGATGCTATACGTAAAACTGATAATGAATGAGAACATACTGTGTGGCACAGGAACTCTACTGTGCTCTGGCGACCTGAATGGGAAGGAAGTCCAAAGGGAGGGATGGATGTGTATATCTGGCTGGCTCAGTTTGCTCCACAGTGGAAACTAACACAACATCGTAAAGCAGCTGCACTCCAATAAAAATTACTTAAAAAAAAACAACACAAGAATTAAAAAAAAAAAAAAAGCAGGAGCAAGGGGGTGGAGAGACAAGAGACAGAGTCACAGCCCAGGATCTAAGTATGGACTGTCAAGGCCCCCAAGGAAAATGGCTCCTACCTTCTGCTGTACCCCCACCTCCAGCGCAGCCCTGTCAGAGCCTAGACCCACCCAGCGCTGGGGCTCATGCGTCACCCCACAGCCCAGTCACCCACCCTTGGGTGTCCACAGCCATGGGGAGAGCGCAGACTCTTGAGATCCATCAGACACCCAAACACTGTGGCTCGTTTTCACTCCAGCTCCCACCCCATCTGCAGCAGGTGTGCAGATGACCCTGTGGCTTCGGCAAGCCCGGTGCCTGAGCCTGCAGATCTGGCCAGTCACTGGGACTAACTGGTAAGTCCCCAGATCACATGGCAGGCGGGGGACGGGTGTGCATGAGTGGGAAGGCGGGTGACGTGAGGGTCCCAAGTTCTTACCATTTGTTGTCACAGAACTTGTAGCGGTGGTCATCTGCCGGGACGATGTCGATCAGCAGGATGTACTTGGTCTTGGGGTTCATGCCCGTGACCTTTACCTTGTAGCTGGGGAACATCCTCCTGGGGGAAGCCGAGGGGTAAGGCAGGGGCGGAGACAGCACCGGAGGGACGGCACAGTGCAGGTGAGATCTCGACACCAGTGGGAGCTTCCTGACCTCCTGTAAATCACCTCCCTCTCTGGCCAGGCCCTCCCACCTCCCCTACAAGGAAAGGGCTGCACAAGCCGCTCCTCTGAGTCCCTGCAGTTGTCAGCCTGTGGCTGTGAGCAGCTGAAGTACAGAGACCCTGCTCAGGACTTCAACACCAGCCAGGCTGCCTTCATCTTCCTCCTGTCTGTCATCCATACACAACAGAAGTTCCAGGGGGTCATTCCAGGGGACCAGAGCAGAAGACCTGGGAATCCCTGGCAGCTTCCTCTACGGTCCATGAGATGCCACCTCTGGGTCATGTCTCTATGGAAACAAACCCCCAGCCTCAAACCAGCTTGCAGGAGAGTGCTGCGGGGTCTCTGGATGCCTGCTGTGTATGGAGAAGAGGTGTTTATCCCTGTGAATGCCTTGTCTGGGCCTGTGCACACTAACTGGGTCTCAGGGAAGGTCAGTCCAGGAACACTGAGGAGAAGAGCATGGATTTCTAGAACCACCCTGCTGTGGTCCACAGCCTGGCCCCACCACTGACAAACCAAGATGCCTTAGGCAACTGGCTTGGATGTTTTTACACCTTGGTTTCCCTATCTCTAAAGTGGTGAAAGAAAGTGAAAGTGTTCATCGCTCAGTCCCTATGGCTTATAGCCCACCAGGCTCCTTCATCCATGGAGTTCTCCAGGCAAGAATACTGGAGTGGGTTGCCATTTCCTTCTCTACTCCAAAGGGGGGACGCTATCAATACACCCATCTCACAGGTTGCTGGGTGGATTGAAGGAATCCACTTTTGGCTCTTACCATTGACCCTGACTGCTCTCCTTCCTCTGCAGGAGGTATGACCGACCTCCATGAAAAAAGACTCATCAAAAAGAAAGTCTTCCAGTTCCTGCAGCCCATGCTGAAACTGCCCAGGACCCCGAGGCTCAGGGGACATTTTGGAGAGGGACACTACCTGGGACCTCTCAGCGCACCCACACCTACAACAACATGTACACATACCTGTGGGCTATCCCCCTGGTCACCAGGTCCCTGACCCTGGACTTCCCCAGAGGGGAACTTCCTCACGGTCCTCATCAGACCCTCGCACCGCTTCCTAGCTGACCTTTTACAAAGATGCCTCCAAGAGAGGCAGGATCAAATCCAGCAGGATATACCAAGACAACTGGGATCCAGATCCCCAGAGCCAACAGAGTGCCCACGCGGTCCACTCTGGGAAAGCCAACAGGGGACCTCTGGCTCTCACGAAGCCAAGAGACAGCACAGGGACCCTCGAGAGTAGCTGTCCTAAGCGCCTCACAAACAGATGACCAGAGTCTCCCATTGCGTCAACATGGAACCAGCTTACCTCCACAGGGCAGGGCTTCCAGAAGGGATCAAGGCCTGCCCCCAAGCCCACAGACCCTACAGCAAGCCCAGAACCCTGAGGCGGAGCGTGCCCTGGCCTTTGCACCCTCCCTGGTTGAAGGACAGGCCCTTGAGAGCCTTGCCAGGGGCCAGGGGTACAGGAGCCGTGTGACCCTGTGTGTGCCCAAGCACATGAGTTTGCCGACCCAGAGGAGTGCGCATGCGTGCATGTGTGCGTGCCTGGAGGGAGGAGGGAAGTTCTCGCTGCAAGTCTAGGGACTTATAAACCGTGTGGAAGAATTTGTCTCAGATGTCAACTGAAAGCATTTTCGAATGTCCACCCCACCCCCTCTCCAGGAATGGGTGGAGCGAGAGGACCCAACCCTGCCTCCTGCTTACCAGCCCCTTGCCCAACCCTGGGGGCGCAGCTGGAGGCTGCACCGCCTGGTTCCTGGCCTTGTGAGCCTGAGACTGAAGGGGAGGGAGGGAGGCGGCCCTTGCCTCAGCTCCCCTCATCCCTGGGGGAAGGCCAAGAATCCCGTCCCCTGCAGGCTACCATTTTGCAACAACTACAGAAACAGCCACAGAATGACTTGGAGCTCTCCCGGCATCAGGACCCTGTACTTGGCCTGTTTCTCCTCCAATCACTCCAGGTGGCAACAGCAGAGGACAGACCCGGCTTCCCCCCACCCCCGGCCGGTGACCACAAAGGGGGCAGATAAGACGGCTGGCTGCCACTGCCACAGTCTTTATAATCTAGGTTGGTGGCGGGGGGGCAGCAGGGTACTAGATCCTATTTTTTTCCCTTCTACTCCCTACCACATTTAAAAAAAGATTTTCTTGATGTCTTTATTGAATTTGTTACAATATTGTTTCTGTTTTATGTTGTGGTTTTTTGGCCCCAAGGCATGTGGGATCCCAGCTCCTCAACTAGGGATCAAACCCATACCCTCCCCATCGGAAGGTGAAGTCTTCACGGCTGGACCACCGCCAGGGAAGTCCCTCCCTACTGCAGTTCATCTCAGCAGCTCAGGAGGCCAGGCTGACATGACTGGTACTTTTTAGGAGGCAGGCGAGGAGCTTGTGCTCAGCCGCTCAAGGCCTGGGGCCGCTGTCCTGTGATTTGGCCTTTCCTGGAAGCTGGGTGTGGACCAGATTCCCAGCTGATAACAGCCTTCAAGAGGTTCTGACGGAGTTGGGGCAGGACAGGAAGGTGTCTCCTAGCCTCTGCCTCCCTTTCCCCTCTTCTGAGGGCAGGAGCCCTCAGAAGTCAGAAGGAAGGATGAGGTAGGTGGTCTCAGAGTGGATTCAAAGGTTCTTTGCTCCAGGATGAGCAGGCCCAGGCTCAGTGAGCACCCCTGACTTCGTGGAAACAGGTATCTTCATCTCTCTGAGGATCCAGTGTGGTGGCTGTTTCTGGACCATGGAGGATGCAGGCCCTGGGGACCCTGGGCCCCCTCATCTCCCCACCTAGGGGGCTCCAGAAGGATAAAGGCCCTCTGTGCGTGAAAGGCGAAGGAAGAAGGTGAGGCCCACCAGCCCGCCAGCCTCCTGCCCCAGCTGATGGCATCTGCCCCTTGGTTCCAGAGGGGCTGAGCTTGGAGCCCAGAGGCCTGGCGTTGGAGTGTGCCCCAGGAGGGCAGGACGCAGGCCACAGGGGCCAGGAAGGCCTGGGAGCCACGACTTGCCCTGGGCTCGCCCTGCACTCTACAGGTCCTCTCTGTTGCAATAGATGAAACCACAGATGAAACCGTCTGAACTGCTTCTGTGATTTAGGATGGAAAAAAGATACCCGAAAACCAACCCCTTTGGGGGGAAGTGAACCCCTCAGAGGGACAGGGAGGGGAGACGTGACTCTGCGCAGCCCGTGTGGCACTCAGCCCTGGCACCCGGCTGGCAGGGAAGTCCTGTCTTACTTGTGCCCAGCACCCATAGCCACCCAGAGGCGGGCTCCGCGAGCCTTCTGTCCTGCCCGCTCCGCACCCCTTGCACGTGCACCGCGGGCCTCCTTTCCCGGCTCTGGGTCCCCGCCCCCTCAGGGCACTCTGAGGGACCTCGCGGAAACCACTCCGCCAGGGGATAAACAAGCCGCCTGTCCTGCCGGGAGGAGATGAAAGCCTGGGGGTTTCTCCTCTGATCATGAAACAGGCTCTGGAAGGGTGTGGGCCTGGAGCCTTATCTACCATACTAGGAAATGGTTTTAGAATGAACTGCTAAAACAAGCTTCCTTGGACGTTTCTTGGTGTTGGAGGCTTTCGGGGCGCGGGGCAAGGGTCTGGGGCATTTGGATTTTGGCAACAAACCAGTAAATACAAACGATGCTGAGACAGGGGCCAACAAGCTTCATCTGGGCTCAGAGAGCTGTGGGGTGCCAGGGCCTGGGCCCAAAGAGGGGGCAAAATTCAAGGTGCTGACCTGTTCCCTCTCCACCAATCCTGCAAGGAGCTGGGGTAGCAGGGAAGAGAGGACCTGGGGGATTGGACAGATTCTCTCCAATCAGCGGGGACCCCAAACTCCAAGTCCACTGCAGTCCCAGCTTCCTGGGGCTCAGGAATCCCAGGAGCAGCTATGTGTGCTTCCCTGAAAATGTAGTTGCAAAATCAAATCCAAGGGGTGAGAAGCCTGGAGAAGGCTTTTGAGGTGGGTAGAAGTGGTGACTGGGAGGGCAGACAAGGGATGCTGGGGGTCAGTAATGTTCTGCTTCTTTATCCGGGTGGTGGTAACACCGGTGTGTTCAGTTTGTAGAAGTCCATAGGGCTGTACAATTAAGACTTGTTCACTTTTCTGCAGGAATGTTCCACTTCAATAAAATTGACATTAAAAATTATATATATGTGTGTATATATCATAAAGATGTGTACACACACAGAGGCCAGAGTTTGAAAGGAAAGGGCTTTAGGAAAAGGGTAGGGGGTCCACAGAAAACCCCATCTATTTTCTATGCCTAGTGTCTGAGGGTCTTAAAGAAGAATTCTGGGTGTGTTGGGAACAGGCTGGGGCCCAGCAACTAAGGCTGAGTTTGGGGGTGGGAGGTAGAGGGTGCCATTTAATACTGAGACCAAAGCTTTTGTAGCCAAATGATTTCTGAGAGCAATGGACAGAGCAATGTAATTTATTTCCACTTAATACACACACACACATTCACATACTCACACACACATGCACAGAGTTTTCTACTTCTCTCAAAGCATTTTTCAGAAATATTTTCCCTAAGATGGGGGCAGGAAAGAGGGTGTGTGGAATGGATGCTGTTTTGGAAGACCAGTTGGTTCTCTGAGATTTTTTTTTTTTTTTTTGAAGACACTTCCTTCTGATAGACTTTTGCTTTCAGAAAATACTTTAGAAAGAGATCAAAGCACTCTCTCCCCAGCCCACTTTCCCAGTGTCTTCAACCCTTACTTCTCTTATCACCCACGCCACTGGGCTCTGACGCTCTGTATACAGAGCGAGGGCAATTGGCTTTGAAGCCCCGGATTAAGCCGGGCCAAATCCTTGCCTCAGAATAACAAACAATACAGGTTCAACAGGAGTTCTCATCAGTAGTTCATTTTTCAAACACAAATTCACTGTCACTAACACAAGCAACATTGAACTCAACAGGCTATGAAGGCTGATAGTGGAGATTTATCTGGTGGCAAAACCATGACCTAGGAGCAGAGCAGTCAGACGGTTAGGAAATTTTCATATTGGGGAGGTTTTTATTTAAATTTTGTGGAGCTCACTTTTATCTGTGTTTGGGAGAAAAGGCAGTTTCTCACATGGATCAAGCTTGGCAGAGATGTGAGGTAGCAGAGAGGGCCCTGCTCTCTGCAGTTAAGGGCATAAACTCTCTGGGTGCAGCCTTCTGAGAGGCTTAGAGAACACTCTGGCCCCATTTGACACCCGACTTCAGGGCTTCCTGAGCATTCAGAAATCAGCTGTCTGGAACTGTGGCTGGCGTGTTATTCACCCTCTCGCGTTGTCAGAGAACTTAAAGTCACTGTCCGATGAAGGAGACCCTGTTTCCCTTTGGCCGTCAGCTCTCCACAGGCTTAAGGCATAACTAAGGACTCACAGTGGCTTGAGAACATTCGGGCTCCTTTTCTCCAGCCCCACTCCTTCAGCCAGAGAGCAGTCGTGGCCCTAACCAGCCAGGGTCTCTAGGGTAGCACTAGAACTCCACCTTGAGCAGGCCCCCATAAACAAGCAATCAAGGGGATTTCTCAAAGTTGGGGTTTCGTTCAGGGGGTGGGGCATCACTTCTTGGCTTGTGTAGAACCTGGTAACTGCCTAACCCTGCTGCTATGGGCAAGTGCCAAAAGCCTCCCCTTCTCAGGGGTCGGGTTTATGTTCTCTTGGTTCTCCAGCTCAGGCAGTCTAGGACTCTATGACACAAGGTTCAGGAGAAACATCGAGAAACAGAAGTGTCCCAGGAAGGCCGATGGTACAGAGCACAAAGAAGAAAAGAGCGAGAGGCACTGGACAGGACACGGAGGAGCCAGGAGCGTGAGCAAAGCAAGCTGCCTTTCAAGGCTGCTGTGGGCGGGAGGCAGGGGGAGGAGGTGGACACAGGGGTCAGAGCGGTGAAAGTGGTCTCTGAAGTCAGTGGGCAGCTAGGCAGGGGGTTCTGTGAGAACCATGCTGGCAGGGGATGAGGCTAGTGACTTTCCTAAGCACTAGGCTGGTGCAAGGAAAACTTTCTGCCAGAGAAATGAAAGACTGCGATGGATCCTTAATTGGCCAACATCATCACGGCCATTTAAAAATTATTTTCATCATTCCCTGAGGTCCATCTCTAAGCCTCCATTAGGATCAGGCACAAATATCTGCCTGAAGCCAGTCACCTCTGGAAATGTGGGATGTGTCTGTGTGTGTGTGTGTGTGTGTGTGTGTGTGTGTGTGTGTGTGTGAGTTGGGAGAGGGAGGGAGGAGGCCTCATGCAGGTGCAGGAAACCCCACTGAGGAGAATCACAAATGCCTTTTGTTTTAAAAGGCAGGGGCCAGGCATGCCCAAAGAGCATGCCGGCCATTCATTTTCAAGAGACAAGGTTATTTCTGCAGCCTAAAAATGGAAGTTCTGGATCTTTCTCTTCTTTCCTTCCCTATATCCCAGCAGTAACAAGAAATAACCACCTCTCCCATTCACATCTATAATCCACTTAGCAATTTGCCAAGCACTGCTCACAATATCCCTGGTTTGAATCTCAGAGTAACTGAAAAAGAAAGAACGGCAGGTAGGTCTACAGTCGCCATCCTGTTTGAACAAATACCTCTGAGCCACAGGAAATTTGGGGACTACCCCAAGTGCACACAGCTAGGATAAGGCGGGCTCGTGACACCTGGCCCCCACTGTCCTCAGTGAGTGCTCCATGAGGCACTCCCCTCACCACATCCCCCCGATATATCTTCCCTCCCCTTCCCAAGTGCAGCAAACTCAAGCCCTGACATCTTGTTCCTTCCCTGATAGAAGCCCTGGATGGCCATAGCACCTCCCTGACTTAGGCAAGAGGGCAGGGAAGTGCCCAGACCCCCATCCCCAACAAAACAAAAAGAAAATTTGCAAGGCCTGTCAGTGGGCAGACTGGAAGGACCCAGCACCCCTACTCCGTGTACAGCAAACCATCAGCTTTTTATGTCCTTTGACGCATCATTCCCTAAGCAGCTCAGCGGAAGTTCTCTAAAAAGGAGAGGAAAAACGCTGAGTAAATGCCGGACCTTTCTCTAATTGTGATGAACGGAATTCGCTAGCATTTACCGTGTGCTTACATGTGCCAGGAGCCGTGCTAGGGCTTTACAGGCAACTGTACAAAGACCTCTTATTTTACAGATGGAGATGAGGAGAGAGCAGAGACGCTAAAATACCTGGCCGGAGGGCTGCACAGATGGAAGGAGGTGAGCGGAACCGGAAGCCCCAAGTCGGACTCCCCATTCCTGGCGCCTGATGCTTCGCCATCTTATTCCTCAGAAAACTCAGCTAGGGGCCCACGGCCAGACAAAGGGACACTTTCACCCCTAAACTGTACCCCGAGACCAAAATCGCGTGTGAGTTGGTGGAGGGGGCAGAGTAGAGGGAAGGGACTCCGGAACCTGAACTTTCTCCAGGTTCGGTCTGCAGCAAGCCCCCTTCACCTGATAACCACCCCCTCGCGGTTCCAGCCCCGCCCGGGCCGCGCCACCCCAGCGAATGTCTCCATCCTGCCCGGGTCCGCGGCTTCCTCCTCTCTCCCTCTCCTCCCGGGTCTCTCCCACAGACACCAGCGCATTTTAAAGATGTTTCCACTTTATAAATCATTCCTCTCTGGCAGCCACCCGAGGACTGCTCCCCGAACAACACACACACACACACACACACACAGCCGAAGGGTGCCTTCTCCTTGGCTGAAGGGGACTGGCAACGGCCGAGCGGCACCATGAGATGAGAGCCTTGGGGTTCACGCTCCCCACCACCCATCCCCACAAAATTTAGGGAAACAGGAAAACATGGTCCAGTCCCCTTCCTCCATCTGTGGAGGGGCCTCTCCGAGTCCCCAGTCAATGCGACCCTGAGCAGGTCCCCAAAGGGAGGCGGACAAAGCTGCACCCCCACCCCCACGCCCCCAGGGCCCAAAAGTTCTGGAGCTGGGACCTGCGGCAGCACCACCCGAATTTGCATTTCATTTGCATAACACTGCCCCGCCCCTGCCTCCAGTCCCGCCGGTGCCCGCTGCTCCCTGGGCCGTGCAGCTCCCTACCGGCTGCCCGCGGCCAGTTCAGAAGCTCGGGCAGACCCGGAGCTAAGGCCTGAATGGCGGAGGAGGCTGAGTTATCCTCCTCTGGGCTGAAGATCTAGGGGGCTGCTAAGGGAGCCCCTGGGGACCCCCAGCGCCCCCGTGTGTCACCCACCCCGAAGGGAAACCAGCGCTGACCTGCCGGCCTTGGTGATGATCATCTCGGTGCCCGCCTCGTGGAACTTCTTCCAGAGCTCCTTCTCATGCAGGCCCACCTTGATGTTCTCGATGGTCTAGGGAGGGCAGGGAGGGACTCGTGTCGGCCTGGCCCAGGGCTCAGAAAGGAGGACACAGGCCCGAGGGGCCAAGCGGGACACTGCCAGCCCCGCTAGGAGCCCAGGCTCCTGGCGTCCTGGCAGATTTCGTTTCACAAAAAGGTTCTGTACCACTGGTGAATTTTTAAAAATGTGAATGTAATCAGTGAGTCGCTCTTCTTCGGAGCTGCACCTACAGACGGGCCCACAGAGGACACGCAAACCGACCTTGCCTGGGTCAACGACACACTCCTATACAAACATAAACACTCTACCTAACACGGCCACAGACTTGCGGGCAGACACACCGACCTGGGAGGGGCACCTCTGCCCCCAACCGACAGCGCCGCACTGGCAGACGCGGCCTGCAGACCCGCACAGGCAGAGGGCGTGCACAGGGTCACGGTGACGTCCGTCCCCTCGGCCCCCGGAGCTGGACGGATTCCCGCAGCCACCGGACCAGGGGCCACTCTCCTCGCCTGGTCCCAAGGCTTTCGCCTCTCGTCCTCTCCAGGTCGAGGCGCCGGACCCTTTTCCCGGGCTCGCTGCACTGCGGGGTACCCCCTCTGGCCTGTCCCAGAGCAGCCTCGAGAGCGCATAGTGGAGGAAGGACTAAAGGCAGAGAAGGCGCCCTGCCCGGGGGAGCGCGGCAGTCCTGCCCGCACTGAGGCGGGTTGGACAGACGCTGGCGGCCCTGCAGACAGATCGAAGCCCGACCTACACGAGACGGCCGGCCGGGCCCTTACCTGCTCGGCGGCGGCGGCGGCGGTGGCAACGGCAACGTCGGAGCCGGGGCCCGGGGGGCTGGCGAGCGAGGCTCCGCTGAGGCCTGGCGCGGCCAGCGCGGGCTCCGGGGCGTTGGCAGCGTTGGCGGCGCTGGCGGCGCTGGCCTCGCCGAGCGCGGCTCCCGGGGCCCGGAAGGCCTCCTCGCTCTCCGACAGGCCCTTATCCTGCAGCATCTCCTGTGGGCACAGCACACACGAGTCACATGCCCCGGTCCACACTTGCCTGGGACCCCGCAGCCCTCTGGAGCCTGGCCGTGAGGGGGCTTCGGCCCTGGCGCACGTGGACCCCGCCCCCTCCTGAGCTGGAGGAGGGAGAATACCCGGGGGCCAGGACCCTTTCCTCCTCCCTCCAGGTCTGGACCTGCGAGGGTTTGTGCGCGGTTCAAGGTCCTGCCTGCCCCTGGGTGTGGGGCTGTGCGATGAGTAGGTCTGGGGGAAGGACCGCCCTCTCGGCATGGCCCCAGCTGCACCCCGAGTCGCTCCTCCTGCTGGGCTCCAGTGGAGCCTGAAGCCTGGTTCTTTTTCGGCTGATCCTCCATCACTGGGGTCCAGGTTCCCTCTTGGCCCAGGGCAGCTAGGACCCTTTCTGAGCCGGAGGAGAGGAGAGTCAGGTCAGGAAGGGAGGGCCCAGGTTCGGGGGGCTCCACACCAGCAGAGAGGGCCTCTCTGTTGAGTGGCCTCTCAGGCCCTGGCTCACTCCCCTTCCCTAACCCACTCCCTCCGACAGCAACTCGGTAGATGATTCCTGAACCAAAGGGTTTCCTCCTGCACGGTCCCGCTCCCTCGCTACCTGTGCGGCACCCACGCATGCACACACATACTCACACCCAGACGCAGCTGGCAAGTCACCCAAGGAGCCACATTTCCCTAGGGTCGCTCTGATTCAGGCCCTGAACTCAGCCAGGGGCACTCCAGCCTGCGCCCTCACGTGCACACTGGCTGGCTCAGTCACTCACATTTTTAGTTACAAAGGGCTCTGCTTTGGGAAAAGGACCCAGACCCCTCCCAGCTAAGGACCAGGCCAGCGGGGTGGGCCCAGTTCACCAGCACAGCCTAGTCCTGCCCCTTCCCCAAGCGACTAGGACTATTCACCCTCTTGCTCATGTGCCTGCTCCCTTCTGGAAGCTGGTCCTGGGGTGTCAGGATGAGAGCCCAGCCTGCAAGGACCTACCTGTCCTGCCTCCATCGTGGGTGCATCCCTGCATTATCTCTGCTTCTCCTTTCCACCTCCTAGCTCTTCTCCCTTCATCTGGATCTGGGCAAGCTCTAGGGAGGCTTTCTAAATGTCCAGGGGCCTCTTTTGTGACCAAATGTTCCCCCTTTCTCCTCCTACCTTCTTTCTGTCCTCCCCAGGATCTCTCTGGGCATTCCACGGCCCAGGCCTCTCCTCCACTGGCCTCCTCATCCCAGGCCTAGACATCGGCTCCCAGGGCCTCACAAAGTAAACAAGCCAAGTGCAACGGAGGAGATAAAAAGGGGCCGGGGCCAGTTGGGGCTGGGAAAAGCCCATAAAGATAAGGCCGACAGCCCTGCCGGTCCTTGAGCCACGGGCACGGAGGACGCAGGCCCGCAGGGCATAGCCAATGCCAGCACGGTCCCTGGGCCACAGGCGGGTTGCGGGACTGAGCCTAGAAACCCCGGAGACCCCACGAAAGGGGACACCGCACCACCACCACGAGGGTGGTTATGCACTCTGGCCCAGGCGTTGGTTCCGATTATATCTGGGGTCAGCCTGGATGGGGCCCAGGGGTCCGCTGGTCCAGGTGTGGCGGGCCCCCGGGCCGGGAGGGACCGCCTGGTGAGATGCTCTCCTGGCCGCTAGGTCCCCTGCGGGGCACTTGTCACGCGACGCCCCGCGACTTGCACCGCGCTCTCTCGGTCCTGCCCCGTGCGGAGCACATCCGTGGCCCGCGGTCACTGAGCGCCAGTCTCGACGAGGGACGAGTGCTGTGCGGGGTTCTCCTTCCCCAACTCGAGGTTCGCCTCTTCCTTGTCTCTCAGCCACGCAGCCACATCCCGACATCCCGACGATTCGCCTTCCCTGGAGCTCTCCGCTCGTTTCTTTCTCTTCCCGCCCGGCACGAGCAGACCCGAGGTCCGGTCCGCTCGGACCCCTAACCCCGGCGCGCTGGGACGCCGGTACCAGCAGGTCCGGCACCAGCCAAGGGCCGCGGCCGGCGCTCGCCCTGCTCCTAGAGCCCTCTGCGGGCGCGGCCGGTCGGCTCTGCGCCCTATGCGCTCGGGTCCGTCACTTTCAGCTGTCTCGTTTTTTAAGGATAGCATTTTTCTTTCCATTTCTAGATTACTGGTGATACTTTTCTTGTGCTGGGGAATTGTTAATAGTTTATACTATTTTAAGCATTTTAATTATCTTTATTATCAGAGTAGTATTCTGGCCAATTCAATAACATTAAAACTATCCTATCACACACTAGTTATTAGTGCTTTTATTTTTAATACTGTATGGTAAAAGTACTGGTTTGATTTGTTAATTTGTCATTATCAAATATGTTGTTATGGCTTTCCTGTTACATCATTCTAGGGCCTCCTGGCATGTTAGTAATTCTATTAGTATTCTATTAATACTTAGACAATCATTAAATACAGTCTTCCAATAGATCATGTTAATCTATCATTATTTTTACTCTGTATCCCTAAAATACAGGGATAAAATAAAATCCGTGGCTGGTTCCGCAGTCTCCGTTCTTGGTCACAGTTTCAATAATTTATTTACCATAATATTATTGTTCTCAATATTCACATTAATTTTTTTCACATCCGTATAACACTTTTTGTTATTTTACCGTTACTTGTTTTGTTAAGATTGTTCATAATGCTCCAGGTATTCTTCATCACATTGTTACAATATCTCGTTACTTTGTCAGTATTTGTAATGTTGTGGATCTTAATTCGCTAGTTATTTTTCATCACATCATTACTTCTAGTTACTTTGTCATAATTTGTCATATTGTTGTAGCTCTTAATACTCTGATTATTTTTCATCACATTGGTACACTACTTCTTATTACTCTATCATTATTTATACTGTTGTTGGGACTATTAAAACCTTGGTCATAAATTGTCATATTACTCCAGTAATTCTTGTTGCTCTATTTATAGTACTATTGCGCTTAAGATTTTGGTTAACATTTATTATAATAATTCACTACAGCATCAATAATAAATTATATTATAGTATTCTGTCAATACTAATATTAATATTTCCTTTATTAGTATTTTCATTGTTCACCTTTTTCCTATGGTTTTATCATCTTGACACTATTGCTCTTTCTTATTCTATTGCTATTGATTTTAATACTACTGATTTTAACATTCTTCTCACATTGTTCCATCACTTTGTCTATGATTCTTTCAAATTTGAAGTTACAGTTTTCACTTCGTTTTAAGAATGACTATTATTTTATTCTTTTAAAGTCCCAAGTACTCAGTTATGCCATTAGCCCTGCTTTTTTGGGTACTGGCTTATATTTTGGTAATTCTTGACCGTGGATCATTATTTATATATGATCATTATTTATATATATTTATATATCCTTGCTTTAATTTTGACGACCCTGTTGCATCAAACGCTCTAAAGTACAATGTTCTCATCACACGGAGTTCCACATCGATATTCGCCAAGTACCGGCCCCTCAACCTTGGCCTTTCTTCTTCTGCAAACACCAATTTCAAGACCACCGCTCTGTCTCATCCTAACCTTGTTCCTTTGGCGCTGGCGCTGTCCTCCCTATGCTCTTGGGTCCTCAAACCCAATTCGCCCGGCTGCTCGGAGGAGAGGTCTTGAGCCACGACCGCTGGGAGTCGGGCCGAGGCGGCAGCCGGATCGGAAAACACTTCGCGCCGCCCTCTTGCCGCCTTGACCGCCCCCGAGATTCTTACCCCGGTCCCGTTACTCGCCCCCTTTCCAGCTCATCCTCTTCCACCTTGCAACCTCACCCTGGTTTCGGGGTGGCCCCTGTCCCGCACACCCTGCTCACCCCCACCCACGCCGGGACCCTCACTCACCCTAACTGCTCTGCCGCAAGCGCTGGTGCTCGCGGCCCGAGGTCCACTGCAAGCCCGGGTCCGAGGAGCCCGGGTCAGCCGGGACTCCGACTCGGGGCCGCTGGGTCAGGGTCCCGCTGCCCGCCGCGCCCTCGGGGCCGGACGCATCCCGGTTCTGGAGCGGGCCCTTGATCTCCGAGGCTGCACTTCGGGGCCTCAGCTCCCTCCCCTCCTCCCTCCCTCCGGGGCCGCCCCCCTCCCCGCGCTGACGTCGCCGCTGTCAATCAGTCCGCGCCCGCCGCCCCCCGGGGAGGGGGCTCAGGGTCTCCGGGCTCCGCTGCCGCGGGACCCCGAGCTCCGAGCAGGCTGCCGGCTCCCCCAGCGCGCGGCCCGCTGCCCTCTGCGCGGCCCTCGGGCCCCGCCGGCCGGCCCGGGCTGGGTTGGGAGCCCCGCATGGTTTAGATTAGAGGGGGCAGGAAGAGAGGACGAGCGGCCCGGCCGCGCCGCGCGGCTCCCACCCGAGGCTCGACAACCCGGACGGCCCGCCGGCCGGCCCGGAGCGGCGGCGCGGCCCGCATCCCGGGACGCCGCACCCCGGGGTCAGCGGGGCCGGGTCCCGCTTCCAGACGGCCGCCCTGCACGGAGCCGCGGGCCGCTGGGCCCCCCGCCCGCACGCGCCGCGGTCCGAGCCCGCTCCTGGGGCCGTGCCCGCCGCGCACCCGCGCCCCGCCGACCCGCACGGCGGCTCCCGACCATGCCAGCCACACATTCTCACACCTCCGCGCGCCGGCCCGCGCTTGCGCCTGCGGTCGGGCCCTGGGCCTTGTTGCGACGGCCGGGCCCGGGCCTCGTCTGGGACCGACCCCGCTGCTCACCGGCCCGCGCTCTTCCGGGCCCACCGGGCAGCGGGCGCTGCAGTTGGGCGCGGGGGTCACGGGTGAGGGCAGGCCCTGCGCCCAGGCGGGGAGGAGGCCCCGTGGCCCGGGCCTGCAGCAGCGGCGGCGGCAGCGGCGAGGAGGTGCGGCCCCGGCCTGAATCGGAGCCCAGGCCCAGGCTCCGAGGTGCCAGCGCTTGGCAGAGCCTCTTGGGGAAACTGCGGCCGAAGGCCAGGACTCTGCCAGCAGCTCCCCGAGATCCCGGAGGGCTGAAGAGGAAGCCCAATGCCTGCTCCAGTCTAAGAAGCCCAGACGGCTTCGCACCGAGCCAGCCGGCCTCTGGGTCTCGAAAGTGAGTGCCCCTCAGCGGTCTAGACCTCCCTGCCCGGCCTCTGTCTCACTTATCTCCATGTCTCCATGTCTGTCTGTGCCTCCCCGCAGGCCCCTGCAGCTGCACAGGCAGGAAGTCCCCTGTGGACCGCAGCCCATGCCCAGCCTGCCCACTCATGTGCAAAGGCCCTGGAGTCCTTGGTCAACAGAATTCCTAGATAAGCTCCTCAGTTCTCAGCATGGGCTGCATCCTCAGTGGTGTTCCAACCTCTCCAATCAGCCTCTGTTCCTTTCCAGATTCTGACCTCAAAAGCAGATTCATGGGAACAGGACAGGGAAAATCCTTTGCTGGATGTCTCCGTCCCTTTTATAATGCTAGGAGATGGAGAGCGGGGCATCAAGGCTTTCCCCACCCCCTGCACACAAAGTGGGAAGGAGAACACCAACTCAAGAAAAGCCAGCTGCCCTTGTCAGGAGCCTGTGATGCTGGTCCATCGTGGGCCCACTGCCCAAGAATCCCTGTCTCCCCCCATCAGTACCAGAGCCTGCGGCCCCATCTTCCCTTCATGACTTCTCTCATGGAGCAGGCCCTGGTCATGGAGTCCCAAACCAGGAAGGGAAAGTAAGGTCTGAGAGAGGTGGAGAAGCTTAATCCTCCTTTAATTGTGCCTCCTCCTGGAGTAGTGGTGTTTCAGGAGATGCCTGGGAAGTCATGTTTCCTGTGTTAGGAAGAACTGGATGACATTCCTCAGCATCTGCGCCCAAGCCCCCTCCCATGTCTTCTCCAATACCCTGGAGGGAAATCCCTGGCAGGTAAATAGCATTTGGACTAACCAAGCAACTACTGTGTGGCATGGCGAACAGGGAGGGCAGTCAATCACCAGTACCATGGGAAGACCAGAGTTAGGCCAGACCCTGGAAAGAGTTTCCTGACAGTCATGGCGGAAGTTCATAATGAGACCATCTAATGTAGCTTTTTAGAGAAGCTATAGAGTGGAAACTTCTTAGCAGTTCAAGGCTTTCTGGAGACTCATGAGAGATAACCTAAATCAAAATTGACCAGTTCATGATGACATGGAGAAATGTGATATGGAAGAAACAGGCTAGGTTTTGGTGACTAAAAGGAAGGGGCAAACCAGCCAGCAACTGAGGAAGAAAAAGGGAGAGGTTATATGCACAAATTCTCCATTACTAGAATGGAATACATTATTTTGTTGATTCTAAGAAACACATTTTTTTTTCACATTTTGACATCTCTTAAATTAGGATGCATCTTAACATCAATGGTGTGTCATAGTTTAAGTAGTAGTTTTATTTTTCTTAGTGGTACATAGTGGGTGGGGAAAGCCTTGATGCCCCACTCTCCATCTCCTAGCATTATAAAAGGGACAGAGACATCCAGCAAAGGATTTTCCCTGTCCTGTTCCCATGAATCTGCTTTTGAGGTCAGAATCTGGAAAGGAACAGAGGCTGATTGGAGAGGTTGGAACACCACTGTCTTCCCTCGTGGTTCAGATGGTAAAGCGTCTGCCTGCAATGCGGGAGACCCGGGTTTGATCCCTGGGCTGGGAAGATCTCCTGGAAAAGGAAACGGCAACCCACTCCAGTACTCTTGCCTGGAGAATCCCACGGGCGGAGGAGCCTGGTAGGCTGCAGTCCATGGGGTTGCAAAGAGTCGGACACGACTGAGCGACTTCACATAGAGTAATAGAATAGTTTACAGTTGATGAAGTATAGTATTTGCTGATAAATGGCCTGTGGAGAAAAGGAAAAGACCAATTTTTCCCTCCCAGGACAGATGCGAGGAGTTCAAAGTACAAACACTCTCCCCACCTAGCTAAGTCGATCATAACCAAGTGTCTATAACACCACCTTGGGTTACTCAGGGGAAGAGTCTCAGGTTTGGTATCAGACTGTCCAAGGTTTTGAAATCTGGCTCTGAGTCCTGGCTCACTATTTACCAGCTGTATGACCTTGAACAAGTCCCTTGACACCTACATAAAAAGGGGATAATCACACCAACTGGCGCAGTGGTAAATAATCTACCTGCCATTGCAAGAGACAGAAGACCCAGGTTCAATCCCTGGGTTGGGAGGATCCCCTGGAGTAGAAAATGGCAACCCACTCCAGTATTCTTCCCAGGAAAATGCCATGGACAGAGGATCCTGTAGGCTATAGTCCATGGGGCTGCAAAGAGTCAGACATAGCTGAGTGACTGAGCATGCACGTGCATAGCAACATACTAGCAAATTGTGAGATTTGGGTAAGTCAGTACATATAAATGCCTGGCATGTAGTAAGTAGATAATAAAGGTTAGTTCCCAAGTATTTATAAAATGTATTTTACCCCACCTCTTTCTCAAAAAGGCTTGAGGTGATTTATAACCAAAATAAGAAAATAATAATACAAGTAGAAAGGCAAAGTAGAGTCAAGGAAAAAGGAGAAAGAATATATGCCATCACTAAGTGTTGAAGAAGTTGCTATAATTGAGAGAAAATTCTGGCTTACTACCAACAGGGCAAAATGGTAGTTCTCCATTTCAGAAATGTGGAAACATTGTTTCCTTGGTGAAGAATGAGGGGAAAACTTTACCTTGGCCCTAAACATTAAAGTATTAATAGCTTCTCATATAAATGTTTATTCTTACTCTGTACATTGTCTTATCATTTACAAAATGGTTCCACAGCTACTTTCTCATTTGATGCTGTATTAACTCTATTTTTAATCTTCATTTTATGGATTCATCCACCCAAAGAAATATTTATCAAGTACCTACTATGTGCCAGACACATAAACGAGAGGAAAGGCCAACTAAGCATTCTATTAGTTAGCCAGCTGCTTAGCTAACCAGTTACTAACTGCAAATTCACAAACAACCTAAAAATGTACTAATTCATCACCTATACAATCAGTCCCAAAGGGAGCAGGGGTTGCAGGATAATCTGGAGAATCCTAGTCAATACGATAAGGTGGCTTGTTCAGAGCCTAGGGTGGGCTTGGTTGAAGATGACTACTTGAGATGGCACCATATGGTAGTGAAAAACAATTACAATCTTTTAGAAAATCCTAGGTTTTGGAGCATTTAATAAATACCAACATCAAGCCCCACCCCAGACCAACTGAGTCAGAATCTCTGAGAATAAAGCCAAGGTTGTGCCAATCATGGAAATCCTATTTCCGGCTCTCCTAGTCTCTTTCATAGCTGGGAGTGGTCATGTGACCCAATGTTGGCCAATGAGGCCAAAGGGAAAGACTGGAGGGGAGATAGGGTGTGGGGAATTTTTTGCTTTGTTGATAAAAAAAAGGAAGACAGTCTTTTCGCCTGTGGATGAGATCCTTGGAGTTCTCATGCTCTAGAGACCTTGAGGCAAAAAGGATGAAGATCAATGTGCTAAGGATATCAGAGCAAAAAGAAAGAGCCTGGGTTCCTGATGCCATCACTGAGCAGGTAAACCTGCTCTTGCAATGTGAGAAAAAATAAACCCTATTTCTTTACATCATTGTTAGTTTGACTCTCTATTACTTACAGTCTTACTCCTGAGATATCTGTGAAGGTCCCAGCTCAGTGCCGGGTGAGTCCTTGGTGTTCCATAATGAAAAATACACATTTTAGTGTCTTTATGTGTTCTTGTGTATGTGCACATACCTTCTCATTCCAATCCAGGAAACAAAATCCCTCCATACTTCCTCCCAGCCACATATTCTGTGTGTGCTATGATCTAAGGCCTGGGATCCTTAGCAAGAGAAAAAAGAATGGGTGAGGCAGCAGGGAATTTACCTGTCCCCTGTGTCTTTCTTGTTACCTAGTAGCCCTAATTCTTGGTTCCAGATTCCCCAGCCAACATCCCACTGGGATTACCAAACTCAGGACAACTGGTGGGGGCAGGAGCTTGAGCTCATTCTGGAAATTGGAGGATGGAACAAGGAGAATGGGTAGTGGGTGGCAGCTGCCGCTGCAGGTGCTTCCCCTCTTACCACAGGCATAGGTCTGCACACCTGACCTCTCACCCTGGCCTCCCAGGCCTTCTCCCACAAAGAGAATTAGGAAACTTCCAGTTAGAAGGAACTGGGGACTGGACTGACTGGATCCTGGACCTGGGTGAGATAGGCTCTGAGCTGCCTCAGGACTGAGGACAGAGGCAGTGGTTCACCAATAACACAGGTAGATCCTTCCTAAAATTGTCACTGGAGGAACTACAGAGATAAAGAATGAATCATCAGATCTGGGTTTTGCAACCTAGATCTCCTGTTCCAGAGTCCTTAACAGTAGGTGGATTCACTGCAGAAAATCAGCTAATTTCTTCCCCCTTACACTACATGCTCCTGAACTGCCACTTCTTTCCATTTCCCCCGATAAGACTTCCCTGAAACACACATTTATTTTACAATCTGTCTGAGGAAGGTATATCTGCACTATGGTTGTGTTAGATTAAAAAAAAAAAATCTAACTCAGAAATTATTTAATTTTTCCACCCCCCTGCCCCTGCTTTCCTTCTCTTTCTCCCTTCCATCCTTCCTAAGCATAGATTATCCACAACCAGCTTTTAATTTGGGTTCTCAAGGGTTTTTCTGAATAAGGGGCTGAAACAAATCAGAATTCAAGAATAAGAGAGTATTTAGGCTATCAGACAGCCCTTGAAATTTGAAGTTTAAGAAAACCTGAATTCATGTCCTCAACAGGCTGTTGAAAGAGGGACCTAGAGCGTGATCTCCTTTAAGCCTCTGTTTCCTCATCTGTAAAATGAATTGAATAATAACTGCCACCTCATAGGGTAGTAGAAAGCACGAAGTGATTTCACATAGATAAAAGTGCTTGCGAGCTTTCACCCCTCTTGCTGCACTTGGTCCATTCTCTTGCTTCTAAGCAGTCAGAGGCACGCTGGGGCTCTTAACTGGTCAGACCTCCATAGTAAGAGTTTCCATTCCCTCAGCCGAAGCTGGGTGGATGGAGCTGTCCAAGGAGCCCTGCGCTCAGGAGCCATGCCAACACTGGCACTGAACAGGGCACAGACCCCGGCCTGTGCGTTCTTGGGAGGTAGCACCGCAGACCGTGGCTCCTCTAGAATTCAACAAACCCTCGAAGGGGAGGGCAGGAAGGCGTCCAGGGGCCCGACCCCCACGTCTCTGCATTTTCTGAAGTTTCCCCTTTGAACACGTTCCTTTATTTATTGGGCCTCATTTAACCTCAGCCATGTCCTCCTGGGATCATTTATTTGGTAACTGTCACTCAGCCTGCTCTGGTATTAACCTCATAATCCTATTGATTTCCTCCAAGCTAGTTGGGGGCTTTCTCAACTTCTTCCCGGGGCCGGTGGGGGCTGATTCCCAGTTCTGGTCATTACCGAGGAAGAGGCCCCAGACGGGAAAGGGCCTGCCTGGAGGACCATCTAGGGCTTCCTAGTTCCCACCTTGGCTCCTTCCAGGCTCCGAGAGGCAGATTGGTGAGGCCTTGGATGCTTAAGTGTGAGGTAAAAGCGGCTGAGCACCCACCGACCCCGCCAGGAGTTCCCTGACTGGCTATTGAGGCCGTCTTTCAGCTCCAAAGGCCTGCTCTTCACCAATCGCAGCTTTGCTTGGCCAGGAGCCCCGCCCCCTTCCGCCATCTTGGACTCGGAGGGGTAACGGGTCCAATCACTGCGGAGGAAGGGGGGAGGTGGGGCCGAGTCTGCAGCTCGTGCCCACGTGGCCGTGGGCCTGCGCCTTCCCGCCACCTGCGGCCGGAGCCTGGCCCCTGTCGAGCTGCAGCTGCAGCTCCCAGACACCACCCCTGCCCGTCGCCAGGGGATTAGTGTCCGTCTGTCGTTTGGGATCGCCTCGGTGGGGGTTGTCCCAGCCCAGACCAGGGCCTCCCTTTTGCCCTTCCCACCACCACTCTCTCAAGGGCCCAACCTGCGCGGAAGGGATTGTGTTGGGGATCCAACAGCCTGGGGTGCTGATCTCTCCCAGAGCGGAGGTGTGGGGTGACGGGAGTCCCCCCCTCCCCACCAAGCCTGAGCCACATGTGCTGGGAAGTTCATTTCCCCTTGTTTTGCAGAACGGGCTCAGGGATTGACCCCAGGAGTGACCCCAGTGTCAGGAGGCATTAATGATCTCCATACGGGCAATAAACAGGCAGACTGGCTGGTTTGGTGTGGAGGTTCCCTGGAATGGGGCCGCCTTATTAGCCTCACATTCGCTCAAGGGTAGAGGCTTAATTAGCAAGGGCTCCCTCCCCCAAACATCCTTGAGCTCCTTGGGTACATGGTTGGAGACACTGGAGCCCTCTGTCTGGTTCCTCTGCTCCTTGTAGGCCTCCTCAGGAGGCAACTTCTTGAGAGGTCAGCTTAGCTATTTGGCCACTTCCAACAGGAATTCTTGCTTGCTCCTGATGAAGTCTCTCTTCTTTTAAAAAGCCTCCAAAGGCCAAATCCACATGTTCTGAGTCACCTCTCTTTTTTTGTCTATAAGAACCCAGGAACAAGAAGACCTTCCTCTTCTTTAACTTAACTCTCTCTAAGCCCTATTTTCCCAAAGAGCAAGGGGACTAAGTAGGTGGTTGCCAGCCTTTTGAGGGGTGGGAAACTGCCTAAACTATGAAAAACACAATCTGATTTGTCATATTTCCCTCCAAATGTATTTGCATCAGGTTGGTTACTTGTTCTAGATGCTTGTTGGTTACTTATTCCCACCCAGTCTAGTGGGAGAGACAGACTTGTAAACAAATGCCCAGTGATAAAAGGGACTCAGGGCTGTGATCTATTTCCATGTTAAATGCGAAGAAAGTACAAAAGAGGGGATAAATAACTCAACCTTCCTTGTTCCATGAGGTTCCACGAGGAGATAACATCTGAGTGCATTTTTGAAAGATGAATGTGTGTAGGATCCTGAGAGGTAGAGGATGTGAAAAAGAAGTCCCAGGAGAGCGGAAGAGCAAGTATTGGGTTGGCCAAAAAGTTTGTTCATGTTTTTCCTAACCATCTTATGAAAACAAAACATTCTAAAGGAGATCAGTCATGGGTGTTCTTTGGAAGGACTGATGCTATAGCTGAAACTCCAATAGTTTGGCCACCTCATGTGAAGAGTTGACTCATTGGAAAAGACTCTGATGCTGGGAGGGATTGGAGGCAGGAGGAGAAGGGGACAACAGAGGATGAGATGGCTGGATGGCATCACTGACTCGATGGACATGAGTCTGAGTAAACTCCGGGAGCTGGTGATAGACAGGGAGGCCTGGCGTGCTGCAATTCATGGGGTTGCAAAGAGTCAGACACGACTGAGCGACTGAACTGAACTGAACAAACTTTTTGGCCAAAGCAATATAAAGGTTCAGGGACTTTCCTGGTGGCTCAGTCGGTAAAGTGCAGGAGACATGGGAGATGCTGCTTCAGTCCCAGGATTGGGAAGATCCAGTGGTGAAGGAAATGGCAACCCACTCCAGTATTCTTGCCTGGGAAATCCCTGGGCTACAGTCCATGGGGTCTCAAAGAGTGGGACACAATTGAGTGACTAAGCATGCACAATACAAAGGCACAAAGGGCATGTCTGAGGAGCAGCATAACTGCAGTGGTAGAAAATGAAGCTCTGTAGAAAGGTACAGTTCGGGAACGGCCTTGTAAACCCTGTTAATTGTCTAGATAGTGATTGCAGGACATTGAGCTCCTCAGAGACGGTGCAAATGAGAGCTCAACAGGTACTGAGTGACTCAGCCTCACTGAGGAAAAAAAATTAAACACGAGCAAGGAGAGCCTAAGAAACTGAGATGCAAATTGTCATCATATGCATTCTTTGTGCAGACTTACCAATTTGCACAAGAAGGGAAGTCCCTGGCAGTCCAGTGGTTAAGGACCATTTGCCTTCCGATGCAAGGGGTGCAGGTTTGATCCCTAGTTGGGAGCTATGATCCCACATGACTCATGGCCAAAAAAAAAAACAAAACAAAAGATAAAACAGATCTAATGTTGTAACAGATTCAATAAAGACGTTAAAAATGTTTCACAGAAAAAAAAAAAAAAAACACTTAAAAAAAAAGAAAAGCACAAGAAGAAACACCCAGATGCTTTAGTCAGTTTCTTGGAGTTTTCAATAGACCATGTCTATAAGGAGAAAGAAAAATTTGAAAAAGAAAGAAAAATGGGCAGACAAGGCCCATTGTGAAAGAGACATGAAAACCTGTATCTCTCTTAAAGGGGAAACAAACAGAAAAAAAAAATGTTCAAGGGTACTCAGGAGGCTTCCTTCAGCCTTTTTCTTATTTTATTCTGAGTTTGACCCCAAATTCAAAGGAAAGCATCTGGGCCTATCCATTGGTGATGTTGCAGAGAACCTGGGAGAGATGAGGAATAACACTCCAGCAGATGACAGCAAGCAGCCTTATAAAAAGAAGGTTGAAGGGAAAATATGGACAGGATATTAGTGTCTACTGAGCCAAAGGAAGCTGATGTAGCAAAAAAGAGAGTCACCAAGGCTGAAAAAAGGCAAGAAAAAGAAAGAAGATTAAAAGGGGGAGGAAGAGAAAGAGGAAGAAGATGATGATGAATAAGTTGGTTCTATTGAAGTTTTTTTTTTTCTTGCCTTTAAAGCATTTTTGGAGAAGGAAATGACAATCCACTCCAGTATTCTTGCCTGGAGAATCCCATGGGCAGAGGAGCTTGACAGGCTACAGTCCATGGGGTCGCAAAGAGTCGGACACAGCTGAGTGACAAAACAGCGTAAAACATTTAGCTCCCTCAAACACAACTCTTTTTTAAGAAACAACTGAAATGTAAGGCTGGATAAGATTGGTTTTTACACTGTACAGTGTCTTTTTTTCCCCCCTATAGTTACACTGCCAAATGTGTCTTTAGCTAGCTCGATCTTGGTGGTATTTTCAATGGCTGCTAACCTGATATAGTGTAAGGGTTATAAATTGGTATGGAAATTTAAAGTAGGTTCTTGTTGGGCTTCCCTGGTGGTCCAGTGGCTAAGACTGCACTTCCCACTGCAAGGGGAACAGTTTCAACCCCTGGTCAAGGAACTAAGATTCCACATGTCTTGTGGCCAATAATAAATAAGTGAAAAATAAAAAGTACTTAAAAATAAAATAGGCTCTTGTTGGTGCACCACACAAATTAATTATATATGAGGATGGTAGTCTTCTCATCGTCAGTTGTCTTTGATGTGGTTTATATTAATACAACATAATTGTTGTTCTGTTACTGAATACCACTCTGTAACTGCAAAAACAAAATGTTGCAGCAATTCTGTTGACCATCTGAATTCCTCTAAGTAAATACAATTTAAAAACTCAGTATTGTCCTTTTCCTAGGTCTGAAGCTTTTCTTATTGAGGGGAAGCTTGTCTTTTGCCTTCGCCCAGTTTGGATCACATAAATTATTAGCATGTTTATCTTTTCAATACAGTTAGCTGATAAAAAGCTGTTGTCTACACACCTTGTATATGATGAAGGTAATAAAAGTTGAATTGAGACCAAAAAACCCCCACAACTCCCTCCCCCAAACCCAAACCAAAACCCAAGCAAAAACAACAGCAAAACTTTATCGAAGGGCAATGGGTAGACATGAAGGGTTTTTAGCAGGAAACAGAACTGGACTGATCAGATTTGTGTTTTAGAAGGTGACTGCTGGTAGGGTGGGTAGATTTAGGGGTGAAGAATGGTAACAAGGATACCAGTTATGAAGGCAGGGAATTATTCAAAAGATGTTTAGAAGACGTGGAGTAGGAAAGAAGCTGGAGTTTAAGATGTCTCTGGGTAGGAATATGATAGACATTTGTGATTTTGTATCCAAAGAGTTGACTCTCCTTTTTCAGGGTCAGAATCCCAGTTTCATTGTAGAGGAAAGAGTCATTGTCATTGGGTAGAGTTGGATGAGAAGAGTTTCAGTGAAGGAGCTCTGCTCAGCCCCAGCCAAGACATTAGATGCTCTCTTCCTAGAATTCTAATCTTGAGCATCAAGGCAGAAAGAACAGAGGCAAAGGAATTGACTCATCCTCTTTGGGCCTCGGCTTCCTCACCGTACAGTTCATTTAAGATTCAACAAACGGACTTCCCTGGTAGTCCAGTGGTTAACGCTCTGCATTTCCACTGCATGGAACACAAGTTTGATCCCCAGTCTAGGAACTAAGATCCCATACACTGTGTGGCATGGCCAAATATAATAATAATAAAATTCAACAAATACTACATAGTGAGTAACATTCTTCTTCTTTTATTTAATTGAAGTACAGTTGTCTCACAATGTTGTTTATTTCTACTGTATAGTAGAACAATTCAGTTATATGGTGTGTATGTATGCTCGTGTGCTTGATTGCTCCGTCGTGTCTGACTCTTTATGACCCTATGAACTGTAGCCTTCCAGGTTCCTCTGTTCAGGGGATTTTCCAGGCAAGGATACTGGAGTGGGTTGCCATTTCCTTCTCCAGGGGATTGTCCCAGACCAGGGATCAAACTCACGTCTCCTGTGAATTCTTTACCGCTGAGCCACAGGGCAGTTTTTAATCCTTCCTGACCCAGAGATCGAACTCGTGTCTCCTGCATCACCTGCACTGCGGGTAGGTTCTTTACCACTGAGGCATTGGGGAAGCCCGTGTGTGTGCGCGTGTTATTTTTCATAGTCTTTTCCATTGTGGTTTCTCACAGGATATTGAATATAGTTCCTTGTGATATACAGTAGGACCTTGTCTTTATCCATTCTATATGAAATATTAATAGCATGTATCTGCTCAACTCAAAATCCCAACCCATCGCTCCCCACCCCGCTTTGCCCTTGGCAGCATGGTAGGTAACATTCCTATTCTACATTCTCCAGCCTTTGTGCCCTGAAGGAGCCATTCATCTGTACCCACTGTTCAGCTCCCCATAGCTGCTCCTACCTCGGTCACTTCTGAGCCTGGATTTTGAGCCTTCCCTTCGAGTCAATGAGTTGCTTCATCCTTCCAATAAATCCCCTCTCTCTGCGTTCATTTCACCAATCCCTAAAACAGAACCCTGTCTGGTTGTGATGACATTGAGAGAAGAGGCAGTGGGCAGAGATGAGTTTCGTTTTAGCTGTGCCAGGACTGTAGTTGGAAGGATAGGGGGCTGAAGATTCAGAACGCATCAGTGCATGGTGGGGATTCACATTGTAGCTGAGAAAACCACTACGGGAGAATTCTCTAAAAGAAAAAATAAAGAAAAGAAAAGAAGGAGACCAAGAAGAGAATATGGAGGGTGTGGAAAAGAAGATAGGAAACAAGTCCCAAACTGTGCTTAGGACTTGAACCCCTCTGGCTGGGACTCAAACTCAGCCAAAACCCACAGTACCTACTTTCAGGACCCAATGAAGCTTGGTCCTTGATGTCTCATTGCAGAAAGAACTCAGCGAGAGACAAAGTGATAGGTAAGAAGTGGATTTATTCAGATACAACGAGAAGCACACGCCACAGATAGAGTGTGGACCATCACAGACGGCGAGTGCAGCCCTGAAATTTGGTGTGGTTAGTTTTCATAGGCTGGGTAATATCATATGCTAAAGAGTGGGAGGATTCAGTTCAGTTCAGTTCAGTCACTCAGTCGTGTCCAACTCTTTGAAACCCCATGAATCACAGCACGCCAGGCACACCTGTCCATCACCAAATCTTGGAGTTCACTCAAACTCATGTCCATCAAGTCGGTGATGCCATCCAACCATCTCATCCTCTGTTGTCCCCTTCTCCTCCTGCCCCCAATCCCTCCCAGCATCAGGGTCTTTTCCAATGAGTCAACTCTTCACATGAGATGGCCAAAGTACTGGAGTTTCATCTTCAACATCAGTGCCTCCAATGGATACCCAGGACTGATCTCCTTTAGGATGGGCTTGTTGGATCTCTTTGCAGTCCAAGGGACTCTCAAGAGGCTTCTCCAACACCACAGTTCAAATGCATTGATTCTTTGGCGCTCAGCCTTCTTCACAGTCTCTCACATCCATACATGACCGCTGGAAAAACCATAGCCTTGACTAGACGGACCTTTGTTGGCAAAGTAATATCTCTGCTTTTCAATATGCTATCTAGGTTGGTCATAACTTTCCTTCCAAGGAGTAAGCATCTTTTAATTTCATGGCTGCAGTCACCATCTGCTGTGATTTTGGAGCCCCCCAAAATAAAGTCTGACACTGTTTCCACTGTTTCCCCTTCCATTCCCCATGAAGTGATGGGACCAGATGCCATGATCTTCGTTTTCTGAATGTTGAGCTTTAAGCCAACATTTTTACTCTCCTCTTTCACTTTCATCAAGAGACTTTTTAGTTCCTCTTCACTTTCTGCCATAAGGGTGGTGTCATCTGCATATCTGAGGTTATTGATATTTCTCCCGGCAATCTTGATTCCAGCTTGTGCTTCTTCCAGCCCAGCGTTTCTCATGATATACTCTGCATATAAATTAAATAAGCAGGGTGACAATATACAGCCTTGATGTATTCCTTTTCCTATTTGGAACCAGTCTGTTGTTCCATGTCCAGTTCGAACTGTTGCTTCCTGACCTGCATATAGGTTTCTCAAGAGGCAGGTCAGGTGGTCTGGTGTTCCCATCTCTTTCAAAATTTTCCCCAGTTTCTTGTGATCCACACAGTCAAAGGCTTTGGCATAGTCAATAAAGCAGAAATAGATGCTTTTCTGGAACTCTCTTGCTTTTTCCATGATCCAGCGGATGTTGGCAATTTGATCTCTGGTTCCTCTGTCTTTTCTAAACCAGCTTGAACCTTTTTAAAACCAGCTTGAACATCTGGAAGTTCACGGTTCACATATTGCTGAAGCTTGGCTTGGAGAATTTTGAACATTACTTTACTAGCTTGTGAGATGAGTGCAATTGTGCAGTAGTTTGAGCATTCTTTGGCATTGCCTTTCTTTGGGATTGGAAAGAAAACTGACCTTTTGCAGTCCTGTGGCCACTGCTGAGTTTTCCAAATTTACTGGCATATTGAGTGCAACACTTTCACACCATCATTTTTCAGGATTTGAAATAGCTCAACTGGAATTCCATCAGCTCCACTAGCTTTGTTCGTAGTGATGCTTTCTAAGGCCCACTTGACTTCACATTCCAGGATGTGTGGCTCTAGGTGAGTGATCACACCATCGTGATTATCTGGGTCGTGAAGGTCTTTTTTGTACAGTTCTTCTGTGTATTCTTGCCACCTCATCTTAATATCTTCTGCTTCTGTTAGGTCCATACCATTTCTGTCCTTTTGAGCCCATCTTTGCATGAATATTCCAACTATTTTTGGGAAGGGGCGGAGATTTCCAGGATTTGGGCCACCACCCACTCCTTGGTCTCTTAACAGTGGCTTGGATCTGTCATGGCGCCTCTGGGTGTGTCATTTCACTTGCTGATTGAGGATCAAGGCCTGGTCTTGTCTGCCAACTTGGTCCCATTCGATTCTAATGGGTTTAAGTTGTGTCCTTGGGCTATGGCAGTCTCAAAAGTTGTGCCCTGCCCCCTTCCCTCCTGTTACAGAATCAGTTAAAGGGTTGGCCAAGAAGGGGTGTGGTCCTGGCAGAAAAAAGAACTTTTTTGGAGCAAGGAAGAGGTCAGTATAGTGTAAGATACTGGCCAGAGTGTCACAGAGGAGAATAAGTGACTGGGGATGTTAGAAAGAGCAGATGGAGTGTAGGGAAGAGAAGAGTCGACCTCCCTCCAGACTGTTGGAGGCTCAGATGAGCTGGCTGCAGTGAATTGGGGTGGGGAGGCCACCAAATGAGAAGCTGGTACTCTGATTTCCCAGGGGCTTCCGGAAAGAGCAATTTAGTGTGTGCCTCCTGTATCATCCTTCTCTCTTGTGGACATTGACAAATTTTTGCCAGTAAGTCCCTACACCCCACTGGACCCCTCACCTACCCGGAGGGCCTGTCCTAGGGAACTCTGTCTCAGACTCAGCGAGGAGCCTAGGGCCCAGCTGAGAAGCTGAAGACAACCTGCCGAGGTCCTGGATCCCTGCAGCAGACTCTCCTTCACAACCCACCCTTCCACCTCACTGCGGCTGCCATCCAGACTCAACCAGCTGTCATAAAGCCTCCAAGACTAACTCCAAATCCCCACCCCACCTCACTTCTCAGACCCCAAAGTCCCCTGAACACAGCTCTCTCACGGTGCCTGCCTGCATCTTGTTCACTCTCCACCCCTTCTCTCCTCTGATTTCCTGCCTGTGTGCACACACTTGACAGTTTCCATACCTGAGCCGGCAATAGCCTTGAGGAATAGAAACAGAGGAAGAGGGATCATTGTGCCCTTTTTATAAATAAGGAAACTGAGGCTCAGGGAAGTAAAGGGATCTTCCCAAAGTCACACAAATAGAAAGTGGCCTGTGCAGACTTCTGGAGTCCAATGGCTTCTAGAAGCCAGGCCCTGGAATCTAGAAGCCAAATGCAAAGAAATAGAGAAAAACAACAGAATGGGAAAGAATAGAGACCTCTTCAAGAAAATTAGAGATACCAGGGAACATTTCATGCAAAGATGGGCTCAACAAAGGACAGAAATGGTATGGACCTAACAGAAGGAGAAGATATTAAGACGAGGTGGCAAGAATACACAGAAGAACTGTACAAAAAAGACCTTCACGACCCAGATAATCATGATGGTGTGATCACTCACCTAGAGCCAGACATCCTGGAATGTGAAGTCAAGTGGGCCTTAGAAAGCATCACTACGAACAAAGCTAGTGGAGCTGATGGAATTCCAGTTGAGCTATTTCAAATCCTGGAAGATGATGGTGTGAAAGTGTTGCACTCAATATGCCAGCAAATTTGGTAAACTCAGCAGTGGCCACAAGACTGGAAATGGTCAGTTTTCATTCCAATCCCAAAGAAAGGCAATGCCAAAGAATGCTCAAACTACTGCACAATTGTACTCATCTCACAAGCTAGTAAAGTAATGTTCAAAATTCTCCAAGCCAGGCTTCAGCAATACGTGAACCGTGAACTTCCAGATGTTCAAGCTGGTTTTAGAAAAGGCAGAGGAGCCAGAGATCAAATTGCCAACATCCGCTGGATCATGGAAAAAGCAAGAGAGTTCCAGAAAAGCATCTATTTCTGCTTTATTGACTATGCCAAAGCCTTTGACTGTGTGGATCACAAGAAACTGTGGAAAATTTTGAAAGAGACGGGAACATCAGACCACCTGACCTGCCTCTTGAGAAACCTATATGCAGGTCAGGAAGCAACAGTTAGAACTGGACGTGGAACAACAGACTGGTTCCAAATAGGAAAAGGAATACATCAAGGCTGTATATTGTCACCCTGCTTATTTAATTTATATGCAGAGTATATCATGAGAAACGCTGGGCTGGAAGAAGCACAAGCTGGAATCAAGATTGCCGGGAGAAATATCAATAACCTCAGATATGCAGATGACACCACCCTTATGGCAGAAAGTGAAGAGGAACTAAAAAGTCTCTTGATGAAAGTGAAAGAGGAGAGTAAAAATGTTGGCTTAAAGCTCAACATTCAGAAAACGAAGATCATGGCATCTGGTCCCATCACTTCATGGGGAATGGAAGGGGAAACAGTGGAAACATTGTCAGACTTTATTTTGGGGGGGGGCTCCAAAATCACAGCAGATGGTGACTGCAGCCATAAAATTAAAAGAAGCTTACTCCTTGGAAGGAAAGTTATGACCAACCTAGATAGCATATTGAAAAGCAGAGACATTACTTTGCCAACAAAGATCCATCTAGTCAAGGCTATGGTTTTTCCAGTGGTCATGTATGGATGTGAGAGTTGGCCTGTGAAGAAAGCTGAGTGCCGAAGAATTGATGCTTTTGAACTGTGGTGTTGGAGAAGACTCTTGAGAGTCCCTTGGACTGCAAGGAGATCCAACCAGTCCATCCTAAAGGAGATCAGTCCTGGGTGTTCATTGGAATGACTGATGCTGAAGCTGAAACTCCAATACTTTGGCCACCTCATATGAAGAGTTGTCTCATTGGAAAAGACCCTGATGCTGGGAGGGATTGGGGGCAGGAGGAGAAGGGGACGACAGAGGATGAGATGGTTGGATGGCATCACCGACTCGATGGACATGAGTTTGAGTGAACTCTGGGAGTAGATGATGGACAGGGAGACCTGACGTGTTGTGATTCATGGGGTCACAAGGAGTCGGACACGACTGAGTGACTGATCTGAACTGAACTGAACTGAGTGTCGTTGTTGCCTCTCTGCCAGCAGAGGACAAGCTGTTGGCTTCTGCAGTTTGGCCAGAGGTGCTCTGGGGCGTCCTGGGTGCAGTGGTCAAGAGTTTGGCCTCTGGACTCATGAGCCTTGGGTATTACCTTGGGTAATTTAGCCTCTCTGGGCCTCAGTTTCCTCATCTGTAAAATAAGCAAATAAAAAAGAAAGTAAAAGTTTTAGTCTTTAACTTGTGTCTCTTTGCAACGCCAGGGACAGTAGCCCACCAAGCTCCTCTGTCCCTGGAATTCTCCAGGCAAGAATTCTGGAGTGAGTTGCCATTCCCTTCTCCAGGGGATCAAACCTGGGTCTCCTGCATTGCAGGTGGATTCTTTACTGTCTGAACCACCAGGGAAGCCGTAAAATAAGCAAAATAATACCCATTTATGTAATCAGATCATTAAATATTTGGAAAGCATTTAGAACACTACATAGTAAATAGATTTACTTGAAAGAAAATCAATGAACCCAGGGATTTAGGCAGGATAGCACTTGGTTGAAAAAGACGAGATCCAGTCACTCATGGTGCTGCTGCTTTAGAGTCAAGTATCTGCCTTACAGGAAAGCTGCCAGTCACAGCAGGCTGCAGAGGAAACAGAAGAGCTAACCACTGCCAACATTCTACCATATTCCCTTCACTTCTTTCTTTCTTAAAAAAATTTTTTTAATGTATTAAATTTTAATGAAATAGATCTAGAAAAGTTAGTCATCAGCTTTTCAGATGAGAGTTATTTTGATGAAGCGCCTTTTGTGCCTACATAAGCATTGGTGTCTGGTTTTTTTTAATGTTTTTAGGGTTTTATCCCCTTTCCAATTAATATTTAGTTCATTACTTGTGCTCTTGGCTACTTGTAACAGCGAAGAGTGGGAACAACAGAAATGTTACTTAATCGTGACCACTTACCAAATTGCATGAGTGGTGTGATCCAAGTTTGATAAAAAACTAGTCACATCTCAGCAGGAGTACATGGGAAGGCATGACCAGTAGTTGCCCCAGGGAAGATAGGGTTGTGGGTGTTCTACTTTGTTCTTTTGTGGGTTATGTTTTCCTTTGGCTCACCTGTAAATTTTTCTATAATGAGTATGTATTGCTATTTTTATTACAAAAATAGAAATAAGAACAATAATGATAAACAGTAGCTAGCTTTAGACACTTATGCCCTTAATACACGTATGCCCGTGTGTTAAATTCTTGATACTGGCTTCCCAGGTGGTGGTGCTAGTGGTAAAGAATCTGCCTGCCAATACAGGAAACGCAAGAGGCAAGGAGGATTCGATCCTTGGGTTGGAAAGATTCCCTGGAGGAGGAAACAGCTATCTGCTCCAATATTCTTGCCTGAAAATTCCATGGACAGAGGAGCTTGGCAGGCTACAGTCCATGGGGTCGCAAAGAGTCAGACATGGCTGAGCGACCGAGCATGCACGCACACATCTCCATTAGCTCACTACATTAAGAAACGTAAACTATGAATTCCCTAAGTGGGTGCATCAGCATAATGTAGGCGCTGTTATCCACTTTTTAAAATAAACTTTTATTTCAGAATAGATTTATAGAAAAGTTGCAATAGGAGTTCCCCAGTGGCCTAACGGCTGGGATTCCAGGCTTTCACTGCTGTGACCCGGCTTCAATCCCTGGTCAGGAAACTGAGATCCTGCAAGTAACCCAGCGAGGTCAGAAAAACAAAGTTGCAAAGATGGACATCCCAGATAGCCCACCTCCAGTCTCCCCTACTGTTAGCATCTTTTACACCACATGAATATGGTATATTCGTCCCAACTAGTGAGTGAACATTATACATTGTTAACCAAATAGAGGCTACCCTTACTTGATTCAGATTTCCTTAGTTTTTGCTTCCTGTCCTTTTTCTGCTCCGGGATCCCATCCAGCATACCACACCACAGTCAGTCATCGTCTCTCCTGAGGCTCCTCTTGGCTGAGACAGTCAGCTTTCCCTGTGCTCAACGACCTGACAGCTTTAAAGACTGTGTGTCAGTCGCTCGGTCACTCAGTCGATCTCTTTGTGACCCCATGGACTGTGGCCCTCCAGGCTCCTCTGTCTGTGGGATTCTCCAGGCAACTGGAGTGGGTTGCCATGCCTTCCTCCAGGGGATCGTCCCAATCCAGGGATCAAACCGGTATCTCTGAAAGTCTACTGCATTGGCAGGCGGGGCTCTTTAAAACTGCTGGTCAGGTATGTGGATTCTGCCCCTTGATTGGGGTTTGTCTCATGTGCTTCTCCTGATTAGACTAGGGTCGTGGGTTTGAGAGAGGAAACCCTCAGAGGTTTCTGAAGCGCCCTTCTCATCACATCCTATCAGAGGGACGTGTTACCCAGATGACTTATCACTGATGATACTGACCTTGATCACTTGGGTGAGGTAGTGTTTGCCAGGTTTCAACTGGGACGTTCTCTGCTTTTTCGGGAGGAAGGGAGGCACGGGGCACAGCCCACGTTTTAGGAGTGGGGCGTTCTGCTCCCCTCCTGGAGGGAGGGGCATTTACATCCATTATTTGAAATTCTTCACAGTAGATTTCCCTATTCTCCTCAATTTATTCATTTATTCAGTCACTTAGTTATATCAGTATAACCTCTCAGATATTCATGTCATACTTTGGGTTATGATCCAATGCTATGTTATTTATTTTGTCACTCACTTGTTGCATTTTGGCCATTGGGAGCTCTTTCAGCTGGCTCCTGCGTCCCTTTGACATCCTACCATTATCATCCACCTTTCACGGATGAAAAAAATAAAATTGAGAGAAGATGACTCAAAGCAGAAGAGTCACACTGCGGGTGAATAGAGGTCTCTTTCTAACTTCTGGGCAGCCAGTATGATCATTAGACACCACTGTCTCCTCTAAACACACACACACACATTTTAAGAAATTTTGGAGTTTGGATAAACTTTGCCCCACTTACAAAACTTTTCTAATCTTTCTTAATCAGTAATCTTGGCTATGGTACCTTTTCATGCCTTTGTGTGTGGGGCGGTGGGTGGGTGTGCATCTAGTTTTTCCCACAGATCCTTATGGTTATATATCAATTTTGTTTTGATAAATACTTTATTGTTGGACATGGCAGTTATTTCAAATGTTTGCTGATATATACAACATAGAGAAGAAATAATTAGCTATAAAAATTAGAAATAATAAGTAGGTTTAATACTCCTTGAAAAGATGGACAGAAATGCTTAAAGGCGTCTAAAGGTTGCAATACCACTTCATAAGCAACAAAAAATTCAAGGACTTTCAAAGCAGCAGCTGTGGATATACGTTCATCATTTCCAAGGCCACGCGGTTGATGGGTCTGCTTTAGGCCAGCTACCTGGAGCCTGTCTGCCGGCTCCTCTCTGCCAGATAACTTCCTTTAGCACAAATGGCTTGGGCACACTTCCGGTTTCCCTAGTGCTCCTGCAATGCCCACACCCTTGCCCCCGTCGCCACCCCTGATCTGAAAGCTGCAAGACAGCAGAGTCCATGGAGGAAAGACTGCCAGCTGCCCGCACCATGATGCTGGGCGCTCCCCGTCCTCCCCGGTGCTGTCCCAGCACAGCCCAGCAGGTGGCTTGCACACTCACAGCTTACATGCTCCATCCTCTGCCCAGAGTTACCTTCCTCCCACCTGCCACCACCTCGGTCACCCCTACCTTTGCATATACCTCCCACAACAAAACCCTGTGAGGGGGGCAAGGGCAGGAACTGATGCCCAGAGGAGGGACTGAGGAAACCGAGGCACAGAGGTTAAGGCAGCCAGCCAGAGGCAGAGTCAGGCAGAGCTAGAAGCCAAGCACCTTCCTCAGAGTCCAGGGCCCCTTCCTGCTTCCTGGCTGCAGGGGGACCTCTGCCCTGGACCCTCTTCTGTGGTGGGAGATGCTGACTCAAGACCTTCCCGTCTCTTACTGTGCTCGGCTTCGTGTCTGTGCGCCTCCTCAGAGGCGGTGGTCTTGCTTCTGCCAACACAAGAGGAAGCAGTGGAGTGCTGGGGGGCCCCCAGCCTCTCCCCTCGGACCCCACCAGTCACAGACAGGACCAAAGTCAGGAGCAAACACCCATGCAAGACGGACACCCTGGGGTGCACACATGCAGCCCCAGGGGGCCTAGACCAAGGTTTCTCAACCTCCCACTGTTGACGTTTGGGGCCAAATAATGCCTTGTAGTGGGGGCTGCCCTGTGGTTGCAGGACACTCAGCAGTGGCCTGTCCCTCTCCAGGGGCCTTGTGCATCCCTACTCCAGGTTATGGAAACCCCAAATATCTCCAAGCACTGCCACTGTCCTTTGGGAGGGAGGTCAAAAATCACCCTTATGTAGAAACACTGGCCTAAACAGACAACCGCTGGGTTCTGAGGATATTGTCTGCCTTGATTACATTCTTTTCCAGAAATATATTCCTATTTATTCAATATGTAACCAACTGTGACTTGATTTGTATACTTTTAAGATTGAAAGCAAAACGAGAGGGCGGCAGAGGATGAGATTCAGTGGACGTGAATTTGAGCAAACTCCAGGAGACGGGGAGGAGAGGGAGGCCTGGTGTGCTGCAGTCCATGGGGTCACAAGGAATCAAACACGACTTGGCCACTGAACAACGACAACAAAGCAACTTTTCACATCAGCGATTTATAAACTTTTTATCAGAGCGTGATGTCCTAATTTGGGGGTTTTAAACTATGGTCTCCGTGGCCTGTTCTCAAAGAAAGGACAGCAATCATCTTACAGCTAAGACTTGAACTCCTATCCTTGACCCAAAGTTCCAGTGTCCTGGGGAAGAATCTGCTTGGCCTTGGGAAAGGGTGTAGCTGCTGACCCGAGGCATTGGGGCGTCTTTGGCAGTGACATAGACCCTTCCTGAATGTTGTCTCTGCACCACACAGCCTCCTGGTAAGCAGGGGCTTTGCCTGTGAAAGCAGGATGGCAGGTTGCTGAGCAGGGGGTGCTCACAGCCCTGGTGAGTCTTCTGTAGCCTAAGTGAGCACAGGATGGAATATCCCCCCAACATATCCATCTTCCCACCACAGACAGGGTGGGCAGTGTGTTTCCTAGGTTAGCACTGAGTTCTCAGGCCGGAGGAGCAGACACTGTCTCATCAAAAGATACATATATTTGGTCCATATGGCGGTCTCAAAAAAATATTCGCCCTTCTGAAAGATGGTAGGATTGAAGTAGAGAGCCCTGTTTTTTGCTTTTCCCAGGATGGACCAATAAGGAGAGAGTCAACCAGACAGGGGTACTTCTGGCACACAGGCGAGGTCTGGGGATGGAGGGAGAGAAGATGTTGGTAAACTTTGACTCTCACTGACCAGAGGCAGAGTGGGTAGTTCAGTTCAGTTCAGCTGCTCAGTTGTGTCCAACTCTTTGTGACCCCATGGACTGCAGCACACCAGGCTCCCCTGTCCATCAGCAACTCCTGGAGCTTGCTCAAACTCATGTCTATCGAGTTGGTGATGCCATTCAACCATCTCATCCATCCTCTGTGATCCCCTTCTCCTCCTATCTTCAATATTTCCCAGCATCAGGGTCTTTTCCAATGAGTCAGCTCTTCGCACCAGGTGGCCAAAGGATTGGAGTTTCTGCTTCAGCACCAGTCTTTCCAATGAATATTCAGGACTGATTTCTTTTAGGATGGACTGGTTTGATCTCCTGCAGCCCAAGGGACTCTCTCAAGAGTCTTCTCCAACACCACAGTTCAAAAGCATCAGTTCTTTGGCACTCAGCTTTCTTTATGGTCCAACTCTCACATCCATACATGACTAGTGGAAAAACCATAGCCTTGACTAGACGGACCTTTGTTGGCAAAGTAATGTCTCTGCTTTTTAATATGATGTCTAGGTTCATCATACCTTTTCTTCCAAGGAGCAAGCATCTTTTAATTTTATGGCTGCAGTCACCATCTGCAGTGATTTTGGAGCCCGAAAAAATAAAGTCTGTCACTGTTTCCTCTGTTTCCCCATTATTTGCCATGAAGTGATGGGACCAGAAGCCATGAATTTTGTTTTTTGAATGTTGAGTTTTAAGCCAACTTTTCGCTCTCACTTTCATCAGGAGGTTCTTCAGTTCCTCTTCACTTTCTGCCATAAGGGTGATGTCATCTGCATATCTGACATTATTGATATTTCTCTCAGCAATCTTGATTCCAGCTTGTGACTCATCCAGCCCGGCGATTCACATGATGTACTCTGCATATAAGTTAAATAAGCAGGGTGACAATATACAGCCTTGACGTACTCCTTTCCTGATTTGGAACCAGTCCATTGTTCCATGTCTGGTTCTAACTGTTGCTTCTTGATGTGCATAAAGATTTCTCAGGAGGCAGGTCAGGTGGTCTGGTATTCCCATCTCTTTCAGAATTTTCCATAGTTTGCTGTGATCCACACAGTCAAAGGTTTTGGCATAGTCAATAAAGCAGAAATAGATGCTTTTCTGGAACTCTCTTGCTTTTTCAATGATCCAGCGGATGTTGGCAATTTGATCTCTGGCTCCTCTGCCTTTTCTAAATCCAATGTGAACATCTGGAAGTTCACGGTTCATGTATTGCTGAAGCCTGGCTTGGAGAATTTTGAGCATTACTTTATTAGCGTGTGAGATGAGTGCAATTGTGCAGTAGTTTGAGCATTCTTTGGCATTGCCTTTCTTTCGGGTTGGAAAGAAAACTGACCTTTTCCAGTCCTGGTACTCCCTTCCAGTTCAAAATTCTTTTCTTTGGAGTATGTACAGCATTCCCACCTGTGCCTGAAATGGAGTTCAAGTCAAACCTTTCTCTAAACTTACTTGATCTGAAGATTTACCTGGGCACTTGTTGAAAATAAAGATTCCCAGGCTCTTTCAGCGATTCTGACTCAGTAGGTCAGGGACTGAGCCAGATGTTTCTAGTATCTGTAACAAGTACCTCATGGGCTTGTGGTAAAGAATCCGCCTGCTAAGCAGGACACTCATGTTTGATCCCTGTGTGGGGAAGATGCCATAGAGGAGTAAATGGCAACCCACTCCAGTATTCTTGCCTGAGAAATCCCATGAACAGAAGAGCCTGCTGGGCTGAGGTCCATGGGGTCGCAAAGAATGGGACATGACATAGCATCTGAACAACAACAGTAAGCACCAGGCAAGCTGGGCAACACCGAGGAGGCAAATTTGTATTCTTTGCCCCTGGCATGTTCTTTTCATCTAGCTCCTCTCTCTCTTTGAGAATTTGGCAAGTTCTGGTACCACCTGGGGCTCCTGAGCATGGGACTTCTCCATCTCTAGGGTCGACCAGATGCCTGCACTAAGGGAAGTTCAATACATTTTCATGGACTAAGTTCTCAAATAGACCTCCTCCCAGGCAAATCCCATATCCTTTTTTATTGGAGTAGAGGATGAAGTATTTAAGATACAAACGTCATAGAATTTTCTTTTTAATCAACTTCATTGAGATACAGTTTTACATACAATAGATGGCACCCATTTAAAGTATCTATTGGATGAGTTCTGACAAGTGACAAGTTCTGACAAGTTCAGCGTTGATATAACCACAAAAACAAGATAAAGACTGTTCCATCATACCCAAGAGTCCTGTCCTGTCCCTTTGCAGATAGTACCCCCTTTGCGTCAGCTCCGGGAAACTTTTCCCTGGCCACTTCCTATCACTATAGATTAGTTTGCATTCTCTATCAGTTCAGTTCAGTCACTCAGTTGTGTATGATTCCTTGGAACCCCATGGACTGCAGCACACCAGGCCTCCCTGTCCATCACCAAGTCCAGGAGCTTGCTCAAACTCGTGTCCATAGAGTTGGTGATGCCATCCAACCATCTCCTCCTCTGTCATCTCCTTCTCCTCCTGCCTTCAATCTTTCCCAGCATCAGGGTCTTTTCCAATGAGTCAGTTCTTTGCATGAGGTGGCCAAAGGATTGGTGTTTCCAATTCAGCATCAGTCCTTCCAATGAATATTCAGGACTGATTTCCTCCAGGATGGACTGGCTGGATCCCCTTGTTGTCCAAGGGACTGTCAAGAGTCTTCTCCAACACCACAGTTCAAAAGCATCCATTCTTCGGTGCTCTGCTTTCTTTATAGTCCAACTCTCACATCCATACATGACCACTGGAAAAACCATAGCTTTGACTAGATGGACTTTTGTCAGCACTCTCTGTAATTACATGTAAACAGAATCACACCATATGTAGTCTTTTGTGTCTGGCTTCTCTCTAAAATTTAATGATTTTAGATTCATCCATACTGGTGGGTAAATGTATCACCTTTATTGGTGAGTAGTGTTCCTTTGTATGGATATTACCACAATTTGTTTATTCAGTCACCTGGTGACGGGCATTTAGATTGCTTCCAGATTTGGCTGTTGTAAATAAAACATCCATAAACGTTCATGTACAAGTCTTTGTGTGGAAATACGTTTTCATTTCTCATGGAATTTTCTAGGACTGAGGTAGAGGTAGCCAGGAGTAGGGAGACAAGAAAAAGCCCTCCCTCATCTGTTAAGTCAATAAACATTTATGAGGATGATGATGTGCCAAGCCTGAACTACAGGCTAAGACAGCCAGGACAAAGAGGGCTCTTATGACCTTTCAGTGTGGTCAGCACCGTGGCAGAAGTGCCCTCTGTGGAAGGGGGCCAGCCCAGCAAAGGAGGCCAAGAGGGCCTCAAAGGTCTTCAGACCACAGTCCACCAAGAAGGCTTCATTTGGAATGCAGGTGTGCGAGGGAACATTTTTTAATGGCTCTGAGGGAAAGACTTTTAAATTAAATTATCATATTTTTTTCCCACTTAACACCAAGATAAATCTCTCTAAGAGATGAGAGTTTCCACTGGGAGGAGACAGAAATGTGGACAGACCCCTTTGGGGACAGTGAGTCTGCGTAAGGTTTCTGGACAATCAGAAAAAAAAGTATATTCGTGTAGCACAAACTTGGTGGCTCAAACAAAAGACATGGATTCTCTCATGGTTCTACAGATCGGAGTTTGGAATCACGGTTGTGTGGGACCACACTCCCTCTGGAGGTTCTAAGGGAGATCCTTCCTGCTTCCTCCCTCCCCTTCCCTTCCACGCCTCCTTCCTTTAGGACCTGCCCTAAATCCAGGATGATGTCATCTTGATATCCCGAACTGATTGCATCTGCAGAGACCCTATCCAAGTAAGTTCACCTTCACAGGTACTGGGGGATAAGATTTGGTCATCTCTTTCCCAGGGCACAATTTAACCCACTGCAAATGGTGAACTACCAGGAGTTTAAAAAACTCTGGCCCAGAAGCTAAATGAAATAATAGTAATAAAATGAAAGTGAAAGTCACTCAGTGGTGTCTGACCCTTTGTGACCCCATGGACTATATGGTCCATGGAATTCTCCAGGCCAGAATACTGGAGTGGGTAGCTTTTCCCTCCTCCAGGGGATCTTCCCAACCCCGGGATTGAACCCACGTCTCCCGCATTGCAGGTGGATTCTTTACCGTCTGAGCCACAAGGAAAGCCCATTAAAGTCAATATTATTAAGAGTTTCCTACATGCTAAGATCTGTCCTGAACACTAGACGCAGATTCTCACATTTAATGCCCCTGGCCGCTCTGAGGCACGTGAGGTCACTGGCTGCAGCCCGATGAAGGAGGAAGCCACGGGTGGTACCAGGCACTTGATTAGCATGCTCACAGCTGCATGGCAGACAGATAGTCTGTCCAGCCCCAGAGTCACTGCAGCACTTTACAGGTGATGCAGCAGGTGTCCCCCTAAAGTTCTTGGAGGTCTTGGACATCTTTCTCCTTTCAGGGCTTGGGGGAGTTGAGGTGGGGGAGATCCTTCCCCTTGGGAAGGGGACAGAGGTGGTGAGTGAATCTCCTGCCAGCTGGCTTTGCCCACGAGTGCTTTTAACCCTTGAGCCTGGGAGCCACCACTGAGTCAGAAGGGCCAGGCAGAGACCCACACACAATCTGGGAAGAGAAGCTAAGGCAACATGATGGTTTTGAAACATGCAGCTCAAGAGTGGGGCAGGAGACCCAGAGAGGTTAAGAATGAGGGTGCTCAGGGTGAGGCTGGTCAGCAGCTGAGTGCTGCCTCAGGCATCTCTTCCAACTGGGGAAGAGGTTTGCGCTGCCTGGGAATCTGGGTGGGCCAGGCAGCCACTTTCTTGGCCTGGCATTTAGGAACAGGCTCTATGGAAAGCAAAACCTTGACAGTACCACCAATGACAAGCCCAGAGGCAAAGGGGGCAGAGGGGGCCTCTCCCTGTTTAGCCAGTCCTCCTTTCTGTATTCTCTGCTCCCCATTCTTCCTCAGATAATCAATCTACTGTCTTCAGGTCATCAGTTTTGAAACCTACCCATTGCCCAAACCAACCCAGGAAATGCTGAGGCCAGTAACTGACCATCTCCAGCTCCAGTGTGGGGTTGAGCAGTTTAGAAAAGCACTCAGCACAGATCCATTACCAGGCATGTTAATATAAATGTCACTATCACTTAGGTGCTAGGCAGCTAGGTGTTACTTATTTATATGACTGTGTCAGGTCTGAGCTGCCACAGGTAGGGTCTTTGTTGCATCATGCAGGATCTTTCCTTGTGGCGCACCGGCTCTCTAGTGGTGGTACATGGGCTCAGCGACTGCAGAACACAGGCTTAGTTCCTCTACAGCATGTGGGATCTTAGTTCCCTGACCAGGGATTGAACCCGCATCCCCTGCATGGCAAGGCAGATTCTTAACCACTGGACCACCAGGGAAATTCCGGCAAGGTCTTCTTATACATTACCTTTTTAACCCACAGTTACCCTGTTAGGTAAGATTATTATCTCTATTTCAAAGAAATTGAGGTTCAAACAGGTTAAGGTCTACTTGACTCTAGAACATTTGCCCTTATCCCCCCATACATCAGTGGTTCTCAAAATGTGGTCCCTGGACCAGTGGCCTTGGCATCACCTAGGAATTTACCAGACATGAAAATGCCGGGGCTCTATCCAGAATCTGATGTTCTTTGGGAAGAGCCCAGCCGTCACCCTCTAGGTGATTCTGATGCAAGTTTGGAAACAACGCCCTGCAGTATCCTACCCCCTTCAAAGATTCGAGCAGGCTGAAGTTCTTTTGTAATAGGACATCTAGACTGGCAGATGAATGAAATAGCCTCTCTCCAGAGTTTAGTAAAGACTTTCATCTAGTTCTCATGAAATCTTTGAGGACAAATGAAAAGACCAGTGAGAAAGGAGGCTGGTAAAACATGACAGTGTGTCTTCAATCCAGAGGCACAAGTAGGACCAACAGCAAGCAGTTGGATAGTCAAAGAGTGCTAATTAACAGGTCAGTACAAATCTGGCAGGAAGTCTCCACCAAGGAGCCACAGGAGTCCACCCAGTTTGACTTTTTACTCAATGATATGGAAAATGACATAGCATCAGCTTGGTAGGTGTCACAAACTGGAGGAGATGGCAAATACATCAGATAACAGAGTGAGGACCAAACATGATTTTGACCAATCAGAAGGAGACATAGATATGAAATCCAGCACACGATTGCCATGTATGGCTGTGTAGGTTGTTGACTACCCAAGTGAATTCTCTGAGCTGAGAAACTAAATGGGGGCTGAAATTCAGGCAGTGCTTCACTTAATTCCACTCAAAAGGAGAGGAACCTTTAAAAAATTCAAATCAAAGGTATTTTATGAATTTGCAACATGCTGGCGCACCTTTTTCTACTGGAGTAAAAAAATATACATAAACATAAATTTGTCATTTTTAAAAAATTACAACAGCTGGAAGTGTCTATTAAACTCTTTTTAATGTAGCACCATTCACAGTGGGGCACGATTCTTGATCTCAGGCAGGGCAGAGTTTTGTGTGTGGGTTTCATGGAATATGTAGAAACTACCTGGATGATAAGCAGTGGCTGCTGAGTCAAGGATCAGAAAACTAGGGGCAGGTGAGATCTTGTTCTTGCATCAGCTCCCTCCCAGGGCACCAGCCATCACTTGAAGCAGGCATCCTTGGGAGAGCTGGGTATGAGTTGGCAGACATCCAACATCTCATCCACATACAACCGGCAGATGAAGAGCTAGCTGGTCCTTCTCCTTCATGGATTTCCCCTTGTCAGAAACCTAGGGCGTGTATTCGTGGGGAGGCTGCAGAGCATCTGTGAGCTGGGCTTCGGTGTATAAAAGCTGCCTGCCACCATGTCCCGTTGCACATTCCATCATGGAGTCTGGGGACACCTTGGGAGCTTAGATCTGCAGGTGACACAGCTTCAGATTTTTCTCCATGTCATCCATTTTCTCCATGCAGACAATGATCAGGAAGACTGAGTTCTCCAGCTGGTCCAACCAGCAGGCCTCCACCTTGCTAAGCCACACTCCTGCTCGCCATGGTGACACGTGAACTCTCGCACGCTGCTGACGTTTTGTTCCTGAGCGTTTCTGTAGGGCACCAAAAGAACACTGAGGATTTTCTGGACCATCAGTTGCTATGAGAAGAGCTCTCGGTTACTATGGGAAGGTACCAGCAGCCAGAGCACAGCTCACACTGTAGAGCTCACACTGATGCGCAGGGCAGCAGGGAGTCAGACTCTGGAGGTGCCTGCAGCCACAGCTCACTGGCCTTGCAGGGGGCTGCCCCCTCAGGGAGTTTTCCCAGTGGGAAAATATTTTTTCCATTCTGTTTGCTGTTCTTTCACTCTCTTGATAATGTTTTTTGAGGTACAGAGATACTTAATTTTGTGAAGCTTATCTATTTTTTTTTTCCTGTCACTTGTGCTTTTGGTATCACGTTTAAGAAACCATTGCTAAGCCTAGAGTCATGAATATTTTCCTGTATAATTTCGTCTATGATAGTTTTAGCTTTTAAACCTAGGTCTTTCATCCGTTTTTGAGTTTGTATATGATATAAAGTAAGAGTCTAAGTCCATCCTTTTGCATGTGAATATCCACTTTTCCTAGCACCATTTTTTGAAAAAACTGTCTTTTCCCCATTGAATGGCTTTAGCTCCTTCATGGAAAATCAATTGACCATAAATTTGAGGGTCTATTTCTTGGCTCTCAATCTATTCCTTTAGTCTATATGTCTATATGTCAATACCACACTGTTTTGATTACTGTAGGTTTGTATTATAATTCGAAATTGGAAACCTGAAACTTTGCTCTTCTTTAAAAAATTTTTTTTGGGGAGGGGACTATTTAGGGTTGCTTGACATTCTACATGAATTTTAGGATGGATTTCTCCATTTCTGAAAAAACTACTGTTGACCCATCACTTTTGATATTAAAAAAAAAATTCAGTGTCACCTGTCCATAGTGGAGAGTGGAGAAGGGATCTGGCATAGAAGCAACTTGAGCCAATACTGCTCCGTGGCAGCCAAAGAATGAGTGACATTTTTGTTGTTGTTTAGTCACTCAGTTGTGTCTGACTCTTTGTGATCCCATGGACTGTAGCCCACCAGGTTCCTCTGTCCATGGGATTTTCCAGGCAAGGATACTGGAGTGAGTTGCCATTTCCTTTTCCAGGGGTCTACCCTACTCAGGGATCAAAACTGTGTCTCCTCCATTGCAGGCAGATTCTTTACCACTGAGTCAGCAAGGAAGCCCCAAGTAACTGTGGACTCTGTTTAAACCAGTGCAAGAGGAGAGAGGGCCCTGAGGCCTGTGTTCCACCCACTCAGGCCCACATTTTTCTAGAGGACTCTTGAGACCACAGATACTGTCTCTAGGGACAGGATAATATATACCGTGAACAGTCCTCAGTTGAGGAAACTTGGGAGATGACCAGGTAGAGTTAGAGAAAGCGGTTGTGTGTGTGTGTGTGTGTGTGTTCAGTCACTCAGTCATGTGTGACTCTTTGTGACTGTATGGACTGTAGGCCACCAGGCTCCTCTGACCCTGGGCTTTCCCAGGCAAGAATACTGGAGTGGGTTGCCATTTCCTACTCCAGGGGATCTTCCTGACCCAGGGATCAAACCTGCCTCTCTTACATCTCCTGCATAGACAGGCAGATTCTTTATCACTAGCGCCACCTGGGAAGGGGTTGTATGGTAACTTTCAAATATTTGGATGGCCCACCCTACCCAAACTTTCTCTCTCTTCTTCTGCCTATAAAACAAAAGCTTCCCCTACAGATGAATGAAGATGAACAAATGATCTGGAGCTAGTCAAGGCTATCTTGTTTCTAACCATTGGTAAAGTTTTTAACTGTTAGATCAGTTCAAATCTGTAACAAGCTGCTACCTCGGGAGGTGATGAGCTCCGCATCATGGACAGTGTCCAAACAGGGCCCAGGTGATGGATGACTGATTCAGTATGGCAACAGGAGTCAATGACCCCAGAGACCCTTTCAGTCATGCAGCAGGGTTTATAAAAGATCCTGTCTGAGAGTGTGGCCCCCTTCTCCTCCCAGAGCCTCTTTTCTGTGACAGGTGTTGCAAGAAATGCTGGGAATGACATGGTTGCCAAGAGGAATCTACTTCAAGTGATATTTCAATGTCACTCTAGAAGGAGGCAGAGTAACAAAAAGAAAAAAGAAGAAAAATAAATAAACAAAAGGAGGCAGAGGGAAGAATTTCCCTGGCGATCCAGGGGCTAAGACTCTGCACTCCCACTACAGGGGCCTGTGTCCCATCCCTGGTCAGGAAACAAACTAAATCCCACGTGTGGCGCCACTAAAGATCCCACAAGCTGCAACTAAGATCCTGTGTGCTGTACCTAAGACTTGATGCAGCTAAATAAATAAACAAATATTTTTTAAAAGGGAAGGCAAAGTGATATTCTGAGAAGGGCAGACAGACATAGGTCCCAGGTGGGGCTCTAGTTATATGGTGCTGGCAAGTTACTTTATCTCTCCAAGACCCAGTTTCCTAATCTGTACAGTGGGAGAATAATACTGACTATAACTGACCATACGCATACTGTCTGCCCCCAAACAGTTCTGGGGCACCAACTCCCACAGCCTCATCCTCTTGCTTGCAGATCTGGCCAATTATGGTTGCCTTCCCCTTGTCCACTAAGTAGATACGGAACCCTCAGAGGAACCAGTCAGAGTCTCCGCAAGTGATCTGCTCGACACACAGAGAGCCAGGCCTCTCTCTTCCCCTGGGATGGAGTGCTGTAGAAGCCACCTGAGCCTCGAGTGCTTTGGGCGTCTTTCCTGTTTTGTGGGGAGAATGTGCCTGAGAGTGGAGCCAGTACAGAAGAGAGTCAGCTTAAGACCCGGAGCTAATGAGAGACATCCTGGACTAATCTGACTCCCTGGATCCAGCTATGCCTGAAGTCCACTCCTGCTTTTACCAATTATGTAAGTAATAAATTCCAGGTTTGGCTTGAGCTAATTTGAGTTGGGCTTCTGTCAGCAGGAATCCAAAGAGCTTTCTGCAGAGCAGTTGTGCGGATTCGGAGAAATACTGCCAAGTACCTGGCACTTAGGCAGGCATTTTGGGAGAGCCCAGCAAGCTGTAACCATAATGGATAACAGTGGCAGATGGGAATGGTGTGTTTGAGACAAGTGAGTATGTGATTCCCACGGTGCCAATCAGCATTTCCTTGGCTTGTTCTGAGGGGCACAGGGGGCAATTTCCTCTCCCCTTGGGCCACAAAACTGGATTTCTATAACCATAGTTGCCCACAGCCAAGCTCCCTGTCCCACAAAGAAGCCAGTCTGCGGTGGGAGAAAATGACACCAACCCAACCCAAAGAGAAGAAATGACAGAAGAGGCCAAGAGTGTGAGAGCCGGGGACGGCCGTGCGCCCGGCCACCCGTGTTCCAAAGGCGGGCTGCCCCCTCGCCTGTTCTTCCAGGTACTACACGAGCCAACAAACTGCTCTTTTTCTTCAGCTTCAGCTGGATTTCCGTCCCTTGCCAGCGAAGGATTCCTGACTGACACGCCCAGAGGCCGGCTGAGGTGAGGCCGTAAAAGTCCCAGTGGGTTGGCTCTGCGGCTGGGACCGTCCATGCCTGGCTCCCGCGTGGGAAAGGCTGGCTTCCTTGCCTGTTAAGCAGCTCTCACATCTGGTGTCTCCCCGGAGGGGGACAGATAAGGCCGATGGAGGGTAGATACTGATGTCACGCTCAAATGCCCTCTCCAACCGCCACCTCTCAAATCCTCTGAGTAAACCGTGCCCATAAGCCATGTGCTATCTGGTAGGTGGGCCAGTCTCAATGACTGCATGGCCTCCTGCCGGTTTGGAGGGTGGGCTGCCACTGGAGGGTGAGGGTGAGAGCTTGAGTACTCTGGGCAGAGCCCTCACTGCAGGTTTGACAGGTGGAGAAGTGCACAGGGCCTTGGTGATACTCGGGGCGCACCCACCCCCCAGCCCCCACTCCCCAGCCCCCACCACATTCTGCCCTGGGTGCCCAGCACAGCGCCCTCCGTCTCTTTATCTGGGTGTCACTCGACAAACACTGAGCAGATGCTGCGTGCCCGGCATTGTGCTAGGAACAACGCGACAACCATGAGCAAAATGAAGCTTACGTTCTAGTGAGGGGAGACAGTCAATAAAACAAGTTTAAAAATTCATAGCGTGTATGATGTTAAAAATGACAACAAACAGAGGAAGGGAGGGAGAGAGTGGGGAGGATGAAGGTGGGTGACTATTTTTACAAAGGTCGACCAAGGACAGTCTCAAGAGAGACATTGGGAAGAGAAGAGGAATGTGCCTGGCATGTTCAAGAAATGGCAAAGAATTGCTGATGGGAATGGAAAATGGTGCAGCCATGGTGGAAAACATTTTAGCAGTTCCTCCAAAAGTTAAAGTTATCCGTTGAACCAGTCAAGTCCACTCCTTGCCATAGACCCAAGAGAAATGAGAACATGTGTCTACCCAAAGACGTGTATATGATGTCCGCAGCAGTATTATTCATAATAGCCAACAAGTGGAAGCAACCCAAATGTCTATCAATGGACGAATGGATAAAGAAAATGTGGTATATCCATGCAATGGAATATTATTCAGACTTAAAAAGGAATAGAGTGCTGATCCCTGCAAAGGACAACATGGATAAGCCTTGAAAATATTATAAATAAAAGAAACTAAGTCACCAGAAAACAAATGTTGTATGATTACATTTATATAAAATGTCCAGACTAAGCAAATCCATAGGGACACAAAGGAGCTCAGTGGGTGCCAAGGGCTGGGGTCAGGGGTAATGACTGCTAATGGGTCAGGATTTCTTCTGGGGTTGAAGAAAATGTTCTGGATTTGGATAGTGGTGATGATGGCACAACATTGTGCATGTACTAAAATCACTGAATCATATACTTTAAAAGGATAAATTTTATAGCATGCAAATTTTAATCTCAAATTTTTTAAAAGACATTAAGAAATAAGGAGACCAGTGCCTCTGAGAGAGGGAGAATGATGTCTGGAACACAGCAGTGTAGAAGTTGCTCAGGGGCTCGGGGAGCTGGCTCAGTGGTAAAGAACCCGCCTGCCAATTCAGGAGACACAGGTTCGATCCCCGGTCCGGGAAGATCCCACGTTTCAAGGGGCAGCTGAGCCCTTGGACTGCAACTTCTGAGTCTGTGCTCTAGAGCCCGGGAGCCACGACCGAGCCCATGCATCCTAGAGCCTGCACTCTGCAACCAGAGAAGCCACTGCAGTGAGAAGCCTGTGCCCCACAACCAGAGAGTAGCTCCTACTCAGTGCAGCCAGAGAAGAGCCCCCGCAGCAACAGCGATCTAGCACAGTCAAAAATAAATAAATAAAATTATTTTTTAAAAAATCACTCAGTGTGTACTTGAAGTGACATAAAAGTGAGACTAATTAACCCCGTTGTGGCCCCCGTCTTTTCCCTGTGGGGAAGAGACCTCTGGATCCTCAAATGGTGAGAACCAGGGACCACAGCTCTCTGTGGACCTGGTTAGTTCCGATTTCTCCACAGCTGAGGATTCTCACTCAGTCACTCCCACTCCAGGGGACAGACGGAGGAGCTCTGGGGAAGAAGGGCCACCTGATCCCAGGAAAAGACCGCTGATGTGAAAGGAACCCTCCCAAGCTCCACGATCTGCCTTATTGGACTAGTCCTTCACTTCTTCCCCCTTGTGGAACCTGCGCTGGGCCCCCTGAACCTCATTTTTCCTGCCCATCATTGGGGGAAAAGGGAAATGAGCCCTCAGCCCTGGCCCGGGGCTTGATGGAGTGAGAGGAGACCATGCCTTTGTGTGAGGGGGGCAGGAACTTCTGAGCCTCTGAACCGACGCCCTGGGGCCCAGGTCAGGGTCTGCTCCCCGGGTGCTGATGGGAGCTGCCAGCAGGGGAGCCCTGGGAAAAATAAGTTTCCACCAGTGATCTGGAGAAGCGGGAAGGGCTTGGAAAACAAGGCACTGTCCAGAAAGATGGGGAGGGGGTGCGGGCTGGACAACCCTGGGTGTTTGGAGGTCGAAGTGCAAGGACACGAGGCCGCAGAGACTCAGACACAACTGAAGCAACTTAGCAAGCCCCGAGGTCACCGTGCACGCCGTCAGGGTGGCCCCGTTTCCTCTCGTCCTTTGCAGGATTCTCAGACGAGTCTATGTCAGAGACCCCGACACTTGAGGCTTCAAGGGGTCAAAGCCACAGAGCTGGAGGTGCGGCTGGGAATTCAGCTGAGGTCTCTGTGGCTGCACAAGGTCCTTGCTCATATTCACGTCCCTCAGCGTCATCGCCTGGCAGCAGGACTAGCCAGAAATCAGGACGGCGGCACAGAGGGCAGGCCCGGACCCCCACCCTAGAGGTCGGCTGGAAACCCCTGTCCTGAAACCGGCCTGGAGCTGAAGGGACGAGGTTCCAGGTCCCAGACTCCAAGCCGGGATGACTCTAGATCCCCACCTAGTGGTGAGAGGAGGGTACTGCCGCACAGACCACGCAGCTCAGTGAGACAGGTACAGGCAGGTCAGCAGCGACCCACTCTCCAGCAACAAACACCCCCTGTCTGGGCCTGGGGTGAGAGAGGCCCAGGAGAAAGGGCCTCTTAGGAGGCAGAGGAGGCCCCACCAGCTGGCACCAGTGGGCTTCACTGCCCTCCTGATTTCTCTGTAGCAGCCTGGTCAAATGTCGGGGCTCTGTGCTCAGCCACAGACCCTCCAACAGCCAGCCCCCTACCCCCATCCCCTAGCCTGACATCCAAGTCTAGGACAGGTACCCCTGGCTCAGGGACTTGGTGGTCTGTCACCCCAGACGGTAGGGTCTCAGTGGCCCGAGCTGGTCTCCAGGGTAGAAGGGGTCACCCAGCTCTGGTGGGCTCAGCCCTGGCTGCTGCCCAGGCCGGGGAAGAATTTGCCCTGCCCCCAGATGGCCCCCAGGTCCCATCCTTAAGCTCCTCCAAAGGGGCAAGTCCTCCCCAGGAGGGGCAGGGAATCAGCGTTCACTGCACCAGGTGCTGCTCTAAACAGCCCCTCAGTTCAGCCTCAAACAACCCCGGGAGCTAAATACTATAACCTCCAGTTTGAAGAATCGATGGGGAGGAGTAAACTAATTTGCCCACATTACAGGTTCATTGAATCAGTTCAGTTCAGTCACTCAGTCGTGTCCGACTCTCTGCGACCCCGTGGACCGCAGCATGCCAGGCCTCCCTGTCCAACACTGACTCGCAGGGCTTGCTCAGACTCACGTCCAACTATAAAATGATGTGAGTGACACCCACCCAGAAGGGAGAAGGCTGAAGGGAAGGTTCTTGGAGAAGGAAGTGATTCCAGGCAGAGGGCAGGGCATGAGTGTGAGAAGTCTCTGAGGCAAGGTCAGAAGGGTTACCCCAGACCTGGGTAGCTGGACAGCGGGGTGGAGGTGAGCGGGGTGGGGCTGGGGAGAGGTGGGCTGGGGTGGGGGGCGCGTAGGCAGGACTCATATAAGCCCCTCTCCCAGGCTTGACCCCAAGAGCACAGATAGACTTTGGAGGGCGTCAAGTGACCTTATCTGGTCTGTATTTCAAGAAGGTCCTGCAGGCAGGAAAGATCAGTGGGCAGACATGCTGGGAGAGTCCCACTGGTCCTGGGCGGAGGGGCTTGCCCTGGAGTCGGGCCATGGGGGACGTTTTTGGCTCAAGGCAGAGGTTCAGAGGCAGCAAAGACCCAGAGGCCAGAGAGCCCCAGAGCCCCTGGGGAAGAGAGTCACCCAGTGTGGCTGGAGAGCAGGGTGCGAGGGCTGGGAGGGCCGAACATAGTCCATTCAGGCTACTGTAACAAAATTCCAGGCTGGGTTCCTTGTAAACAACAGACATTTCTTTCTCCCAGTCCTGGAGGCTGGAAGTCTGAAATCCAGGTGCCAGCATGCTCCGATGAGGACTTTCTTCTGGGTCGCAGATGCAGAGGAGAGAGTCTCTTTCTTTTCTTTTTTTTTTTAAACCTTATTGAGATATAATTTATGGGGTATCTTTTATGACAGCACCAATCCCATTCAAGAGAACCTGATCCTTACAACCTAAGCAGCTCCCAGAGTTTCCTCCTCCTAATACCATCACTTTGGGGGTTAAGTTTCAACATGGATTTTAAGGGGACACAAACGTTCAGACCATACAGCAGCCTGGAGGCTTCTCCTGAAGAGGCAAGTCCTCAGGCAAGATACCTGCCCTCCCCCAGGCCTCAGTTCCTCAGAAGAGAGAGGAGGAACTGTCTTTAGTCGACTCCAAGTGAACTGCAGCTACTGGTCCAGGGCCGGGCACACACAGCCTGAAAGGATCAGGTAAGGGCTTCTGGAGCGGGCATGCCATTCATTCGCTTATTCAGTCACTCACTCAGCAAATGTTTCTTGCACTGCTTCCACGTGTCAAGCAGTTTTAGGTCTGGAGACCCAGAAATAAGCAAAGCAGACACCAGCACTGCCTTGGAGAAGCAAATGACCTCATAAGAAGTGTTAGCCACTCAGTCATGCCCAACTCTTTGCAGCCCCACTGACCGCAGTTCACCAGGCTCCTCTGTTCATGAAAATTCTCCAGGCAAGAATACTGGAGTAGGTTGCCATTTCCTTCTCCAGGGGATCTTCCAGACCCAGGGATAGAACCTGGGTCTCCTGCATTCTTTACCATCTGAGCCACCAGGGAAGCTCCTAGGAAACAGAGACCCTAAGCAAATGTGTCCCTTCCCAGAGGAAATGTGGCAAGGCCAAAAGGTGGAGTGGGAAAGGGCTTGGACCCAGCAAAGGGGGGCAGGGGGAGAACCTCAGAACTTCAGAGAGGCTGGAGCTGCCTTCTCCATGGAAAATCACCCCCACCAAGGGGGTGTAGGCTTGTCTATGTGTTTGCATGCACAAATGTCTGTGTGGTAAGTAAAGGTATATGTCTGTAAGTGTGTCTGTGTGTGTGTGGGCATTTGTGTGTCTAAGTGTGTTTCTCTGTATGTCTCTGTGCATCTCTGTGTGTGTGCAGGTCTATATGGGTTTGTGTGTGGTTGTTAAATGCATGCCTGTGTATGTAGGACTGTCCATATATATACACATTTGTGTGTCCGTGGGGGGGGGTTAGCATGTTACATCTGGGTCTCCATGTACGTGCATACATGTGTGTGTTGGTGTGTGAGTGGCAGGGTGACCAACTGGGTGACTTGCTACGATCTAAAGAGTTTCTCAGAAGTTGATCTATCAGTACAAAAGTCAGAACTGTAGGAGACACAGTCATGTCAGTGTTGTGGGAAGCCAAAGCTGGGAGGGTGGACAGCCCTTCCAAGGAGGAAATAAGACCCAAAGTGAGTATAACAGAGTGCGCATGCTCAGTTGTGTCTGACTACATGTGGCCCCATGGACTGCAGCCTACCCATTTCCTCTGTCCACGGAAATTCTCCAGGCAAGAATACTGGAGTGGGTTGCCATTTCTTTCTCCAGGGGATCTTCCCGACCCAGGGATCGAACCCACGTCTACTGCATCTTCTGCAGTGCCTGGTGGATGCTTTATCACTGCACCAAAGTGGGGCAAGGCTAAATTAGAAGGGGGGTGGCCTGGACTGAGTGCCCAGTGGGATGGGCAGGAACTCTCAGGGCTCCAGGAAGGAGCCCAGGCTTGGGGTCGGACAGACCATGCCACGACCTGAGACTTGCTTCTTAGCAGCTCTGTAACCTTGGGCAGGTCTAAGCCTTGGTTTTTGCCTCTGTAAAATGCGGATGAGCATATCCACTGCCCAGCTGAGAATGAACCTGAGACTTGCTTCTTAGCAGCTCTGTAACCTTGGGCAGGTCTAAGCCTTGGTCTTCTCCTCTGTAAAATGCGGATGAGCATATCTACTGCCCAGCTGAGAATGAAATAAGAAAAGGCATGCCCAGCATGGGCACACGGTGAGTTTTCCACAGCTCCTCCCCTCGGGCTGAGAAGGTGTGGAGGGGCCAAAGGATACCTTGTTCTCTAGGGGATGGAAATGAAGAAAGCAAATGTGCCTGAGCTTAGCACTCGCTGGGTGACGTAACCTCTGCTACGGTTTTACCCAGAGGAAGTCACTGCCCCTTGGAGGGGGGGAGGCCCTCTGCTGGGCTGACATGAAGCAGGGTGGCCACCCTTCCCCTGATGTCCTGGTCTTGGGCTCCGAGCCAGGCTGCTTCTCCCATGGACACGTGGCCTGGTGGGCCAAAGAGGGCACCCGGCCCCTTTGCCCTTTCCCAGCCGCGAGGCTGACTCTCACCCATCATCACTTCATCAGCTAACATTTCCAAGGAGCAGGCCTGTGGGATTGTGAAAGAACTCTTCCTTTATTTACTGGATGGCTTGGGGGCACGTCACTTCACCTCCCTGAACCTCACTGTCATCGGCTGTGAAATGGGGATTCATCATGAACACCCTGCCAATGAAAAAAAATAGTAAAAAGAAAAGGGGGCTTCCCTGGTGCCTCAGATGGCAAAGAATCCACCTGCAGTGCAGGAGACCTGGGTCTGATTCCTGGATTGGGAAGATCCCCTGGAGAAGGGAATGGCAGCCCACTTGCAATATTCTTGCCTGGAGAATTCCATGGACCGAGGAATTCTGTCCTGGTGGGCTACAGTCCATGGGGTTGCAAAGAGTCAGACAGGACTGAGTGACTAACACTTCACTTTCAGTGAAAGCCCATACACAAAGGTGCTTTGACTGCTCCCTACCCCCCACCCCAAGCCTTCCTCCAGCTAAGGAATTAGCCCGTTGGGTATCCCTGGTCTGGGAGGCACCCTTAAACAAGAGTACCTGAATGTCCTCATGAGTATGTACCTGAATGAGTATACCCTTGTCTCTTTTGAAGAAGTCACAGTCAGCGAATAAACCGCGGTGCTGGGTGCCCAAACCACTCTCCATCAAGCTACGCCTCTGCTGCAGCGTGTACCAAGGTGCAATCTGGCTTTGACGGGGGAGGAACCACATCCCACAAGGATGCTGGGAGCAGCTGGAACCAGCCGGTTCTGGAAGTGTTCAGGACCTGGAATGTGATTTCCTAATTGTGAATTCATTCTGGCCACCAGCCCTGCCCCCACCCCCAGGAATCTCATCAACAACCTGTGTGGATGACCCGGCCCATGCTCCAGGCTTAGGTTCCTCAAACTTAAATGGAAGTGGAGTCCCAGCCTTTTATCTATAGACCTTGACTGGGGATTGGAGTCTTGGCAATGGCAGATCAAGATGACCTGGTCGCTCACAGACCAATTTGATTTTACTCCAAACCACTAATTTTCGGGAGGAGGATTTGGGGCCCAGAGGAGGAAGTCACATTGTCTAAGGTCATTAGACATTGGAGGACATTCAGGTAGAGCGAGTCAGAGCTTGACCTTATACCTATCCTCGCAGCTTCAGCCGTAGATGGACATGGAAAGAACTACTAAACTTCCAGGGTTCAATCCTCTCCTGGGTTACACTGTGTTGAAGGGGAAAGAGCTGGAGGCCGAGTGCAGGAAAAGACACCGGCTGGGGTCACACAACAAGCTGGTGAAGTGTGTCCTGGCTTTCTAGCTGTGGACCCTTAGTTAATAAGAAGGGAGGTCATCTCTGGGAGTGAGAGGACCAGAGCTCCTCCGGGGACCTTAAGCATCAGCTGGAAGCAACCTTTCAACCCCGCCACCGAAATCAACTTGGACCTCACACTCCCTCCTCCTCATTCAAACCTGACCCAGAACCTCGGTGGCTTGTAAACCCAAGGGAGAGACTGTCGGGCTGACTCCTGGGCCCTCCTCAGTCCCCACCACTGAAACAAAGCAGACCGGAAGCCTCCCCAGGAGTCTGGCACCCGGGCCTTCGCGGGCAGGACCCTGGGGGAGAAGCTTTGCAAAGTTCTCCGGGGCGGGGGGTGGTGGTGGCGGTGGGTACATCCTGCCCGCCGCCGCCCTCGACCTTGGAGACGGAGTGGGGGAGGTGAGCTGGGGGGAAGCGCCTCGGGGGACCTCCGGGCAGGAGGCACCCTGGGTCCGGCCCGTCCCTTCACCCCACACCTTCGAGGGCCCCCACCCGGCAAAGCAGTTCGTCCAGCGCGCGACGAGACCAAGCCCATAGCTCCGCTTTTGAGACGCCCGGAAGGCGGTCGTCCGGCGGCCTCCGGCTCCGAGGGGGAACGCGAAGGCTCCAGCCCGCCGCGCACGCAGAGGGCGGCCGGGCCGGGCCGGCGCGGGCTTGGGGGGTGTTTGCAGGTGGGGCTTCGCAGGCCAGGAAACTGGGCGGTCCCAGGAAAAGGGAAGAAGCCCCCCACCCCATCCCGAGCCTCGGGCAATCCCATCCTTGTGTCTGCATCCTCTGTCTGGAGTTTCCTTCGGGTGCGCGGAGCGCCTCGATCTCTCAGAGGCCTGTGTCCACCCCCTGGGCCTGTGGCCCAGTCTCGGAGAGGATCCTGCCGCGGCTCTGGGTCCAAGGTAGGCTCCAGCCCGGGGACGGGCTGTCGGGCCGCCGCTCGGCCCCTGGCCTGGAGCGCCATCTGGTGGACATGTAGGGGGCTGCCACGGCCTGCGGACAGGGCCCGCTCCCAGTCGGTTCTCCGCCCGGAGCTGCGGGAGAGGGGCGCTGGGCAGAGGGGCTGCTGTCGGCTCCGGGAACCAGGTGCTTCAAGGAAGAACTGAGCGGTAGGGGGAGAGGGTCCGCGCCTCCAGAGAACACAGAAGGAGCTCTAGGTGCAAACCAAAGTCCCCGGCGCGTTCTGGACAGAGACTGGGATGTATTCAGCGAGCGTGAACAAGTTGCACTGCCAAGGGCGCGCCTAGATAGGACCCGGAGCTCAGGCTCCGTCCCCTTGGCCCCTGACCCCCGGGAGCGCACAGGTCTCCCCTCTGCTGCCCAGGCCCTCGGCCCCTCGCTGGACCGTGTAAATGCCCGGCTGGTGCTATGGACTTTGGCGTCCAGGGAAAGGAGAGGACAGAGTGGGATTGGATTGGGGGTGCTTCCGAAAGCCGGGAAGAAAGGCAGGCTGAGTTTAAACCTCGGTTTCACCGAGACTGTCCCCTGAACCGTCCCTTTTACTGGGACTTGGGGAGGAGGGCGAGTAGGGGCCTCGAGCTGGGGCTTTCACCTGTGGGGTGTCCTGGGGGCGCGTCAAACTGAACGCACCCCTCTGGCTCAAGGGGTTGCCCTGCATGGGATACCCTGGGGAGGCCGGTCCCAGTTCTGCGTCCTTGGGGTGGGATTGGGGGAGGGCTGGGCCACTGGTGCTCAAGATTTCCTCCGAAGATAGAATGACTTGAGGGCTGGGGAGACTTGGATTGACAGAAGAGAAAGCGAAGTCCCTTAGGCTTCCCAGGGTGGCTCAGACGGCAAAAAGTCCGCCAGCGCTGTGGGAGACCCTGGGTTCGATCCCTGGGTGGGGAGGATCCCTGGAGGAGGGCATGGCAACCCACTTCAGTATTCTTGCCCTATGGACAGCGGAGCTTGGCGAGCTACAGTTCACGGGGTTCACGAAGAGTCGGACACGACTGAGCAACTAAGCACAGCACAGGTCACGCAATCATTGCTGCCTAGCCGCTAGGGGTCTCATGGCGAGCCCCCTCCTCCCCCAGCCTCCAAGCTCCCCTGTGAATCACACTCCTAACCCCAACACCGACACGCACAACTCCCTCCCACACCCCCTCGGTGCCAGCGCTCAGCGCGCCGCGGCGACGCATCAGGTCAGCAGCGCCCATCACGCCCAGATTCGCTGGTCCGCTGGGGATCCTGCCGTCTAGGGCACCCCCCGCCCCGGTGCCAGGCCCTGAAGGGTTAAAGAGGCCTTGGGGGCACCGGAGCGGCGGGACGCGGGGCGCCTGGGCTAATTGGCGACCCCGGGAACAATGAAGGCGGGGAGGCGGATGGCTTAATTGGGCTAGAGAGCGGCCTGGCCTTTGTCTGAGGCCCGACCGCGCGGGTTCCCGCAGCAGAACGCAGGAGGCTCGCAGCTGGGACCCAGCGCAGGGCGGCGAGGGCGACCCCAGGAGGGGGCACAGTGAGGTGGGGGCCGGCGGTGACGGGGGAACGGCTCCCCAGGCTGCGCTCGGGGCCCCGGGGCGTCTCGGGGCCCTGGAGGATCACTCCACCCCACCGGGGCGCTGCAGCCGCCCTGCGGCGAGAAGGCGGCCGCCACCAAGCCGCTCTGCGCGGCCGTGACCGCGACCCTCCTCGGGAACCGGGTCTTCCCTCTGGCGCGGCCGCGGCGTCAGCTCGGTGCTGCCCCCTGGCGCCAGCAGCCCGCTCCGCAGCCTCTTCACCACTCTCCCTGGCTGCCGCTGCTGCTGCTGCTGCTGCTGCTGAGTCGCTTCAGGCGTGTCGGACTCTGTGCGACCTCATAGACGGCAGCCCACCACCCTCCTCTGTCCCTGGGATTCTCCAGGCAAGAATACTGAAGCGGGTTGCCATTTCCTTCTCCAATGCATGCCTGCATGCTAAGTCGCTTTAGCCGTGTCCGACTCTGTGCGACCCCATAGACGGCAGCCCACCAGCCCGTGGAAGTGTCCATGGGATTCTCTAGGCAAGAATACCAGAGTGGGTTGCCATTTCCTTCTCCCCATTCTCCCTAGACAGTGAGAAATAAGAAGAAACCCACGCGCCCCTCTGCAAATGTTGGAGACCTCCAATAAACACACTGTCCACGCAGGGTTTTATTTGAGCCGAGAAGGGGGCCTTTCTGCCCCGCCCTGGTCCTGAACTGCCCTCCTGCACGCCCGAAGGTCAGAGGCAGGGAAACCCCAGCCCACCCTCCCCAGAGCCGGGACAGTCTTCTGCGCCCTCGCACTGGTCCACGGGCCGACACCCTCCCCCGAATTCAGCGTGGCGTGGGGCAGGCTCCCTCCCTGGAGGAGGAGGACACGATTCTCTTCTTTGCAAATGGATGAGCCCACGAAGGTGTCCAGGGAGCCTGGAGGCCAGTTCTCCTTCACCCTTCCTCCATCTCACCGTCCCTGATGTCCCTGGTGAACTGGAAGCCAGCGCCTCTCGGCCTCGGAAGTGCCCAGGTTGAGCTGCCTGCTAAGCCAGGGCGTCATGGACACTCACACGCTTCAAAAAGAGGAAGCAGCTGGGAAGGCGTGATGCTGAGGGATGGGCAGACCCCGCGGTGGTCTGAAGGAATGACTTGCCTGTCTCCCACCCCTTCCACTGCTAGGATTTGGGGCTGGAGACACCTGTCGGCTGGGTGAGGAGGCGTGGAGAGGCCGCCCTCCTGGGGCAGCAGCTGTCCTGGCAGACTCGGGCCACTGGGAGCGAGGCCTAACGCCGACTGACACAGTGCGACTCCCTGCGCGACCTCCAGCTGAACCCACGTACAGGAGGAAAGTGGGAGAGGAAAAGAGCCTCATGAGCCCCAGTCTTCATACACCGCCCCCCCCCCCCCACCGAGAGGGATATAGATGATTTCCACAGGAGGACCTTCAGTCTAGACTCTGCCACTCTGGTCAACAATCGTGATAGGAGAGAACGTGTCCTTTTGAGGTTCAGGAGACGGAGGGATAGAAAAGGATTCTAGGTTCTCGGTATTTGGGGGACCATGGCCAAACCCCTCCTCCGGGGGGAGAGAGAGAGCACCCGTCTTATCAGCCCCCCACCCCAAGCCAGAAGCTCCGAAAGGAGATGCAATTCCACGGTGGCGCGCGCCCCAGGCCGGGAGCCAGGAGGACAGGCGCGGAGTGGCGGACGGCGGAGAGCGGCCAGCAGAGGGAGCCCGGCCCCCGGCCCGGCGGCGGTGGCGCTGGACGCGCGCGGGGGGCTCACGGCGGCGCGGCGCCTCCCCGCCCGCCCGCAGCCCGCGACGG